>NC_079904.1:10431358-10731358 GCF_024868665.1 Triplophysa rosa | reverse complement strand
TCTACATATATTTGTCTAATCTTACAGTGTCGTTAGTTTGTAATTAGCATACTTAAATCAATTTATGTTTTGTCAACTTTGTCTTAGAAACACAAAAAACGTGAGTGTTAAAACAGAAGAAAATGCAACATTAAAAGCGATTATTCTAATGCCTATAGGGTTTAACTTTATTTGCACCTATTTGTGTTAAATTTATACTTAAAAGCTTGCTCTTGTTACTTTATACTTAAAAGCTTGCTCTTGCTCAACAGTCTAGTGGGAGCACCATTGTTTTTGACACATTTATCAAGTCAGCATTTGCCGTATAACATGCTATAACAACTTCTGTGGTATGCCAAAATGAACACATACATGGAAATCCATTGTTGTGATGCTTTTTTACCCAAAACCCAAAACATTTGTAATATCTGATTTTGTCCCTCTTTAACCTATAAAACTGTAAATCGCTTCTCGCTGTGCTAATTCAGTTCCAGAGTCAGTCTGTAGCCCGACTCCCTCGGGTGGCAAACTAGTTCTGAGAACAATTTAATTGCCCCTGTTCACTGTCATTTGGCACATAATAGCAGGCTACCAGAGCATCTGTAACATGATAGAAGAGAGTGTTAAGTGTTTGTTTTGAAATCGATGACTGATAGGAGTGTAACGGTTCTCGGTAAAAAATTGTACCGCACGGTTCTCCACCAACGGTTCGGCACGCTCATCTTAAATCTGACGACGCATTTATAATATGGTTCGTTAGAAATTATAATGCATAAAACAGACTGACAAAGTTCAGCTAATGTTTGTTTGTCGATGGATACACATTTAATACCTACAACAAATCAAATAACGTAGACAAATTTCAATAGGATTGACGTATGTATGGAGCGATTTTAGTCTCATTAATTATTCACGCGTAAAACAAGATACACACATGCGTAAACAGTTTCACATGAACAAAACCTCATTTGCGTGCACAAAGTATAAATATACATTTACAAAAAGCAATTCACGTGCGTAAAACAAAACTATTTTCTCATAAAGTACTTTTCGCAAACATACGACTGTGCACAAATATTTCGAAAGTTTAAAATGTACACGTTTATCGTGTTATGTGAATGTGCAAATCGTCACTCACGTGTGAATCGGCTTGGATGTGTGTGTGTGTGTTTTTTGAGACTCTCCTGGCAGCGCAACCCCACCCACGTGGGTTGTCGTACTCTTTAGCCAATCAGATTCAACCTTACCATAGCACAAACCGAACTGAAACCGAAACCGTGACCCTAAACCGTGACACAAAGCGAACCGTGAGTAATTTGAACGTTATACCCCTAATGACTGGTGGCGGGTCCTCCTGATGTGCAGACCTGGTTAGATTATGGTTCTGCAAATATGATGTCATTCTCAGCATTTGCATACTTTGTGTTATGTAAACCAATAATAGGATGTTGAACATATATTACAGTCATTGTCCACTGTGTCACTGTCATTAAAGCTACAGTAGCTTGTTTTTGCATTTGAACACCGTGTTGAATACATAAAGTTGTGTCCAGTTGTGTGTTTTGTGACAATTTAGTTTCTTTTGAAATGCAAAGTTGGCTATGTTTAGTGGTAGCAGTAGCTATGTAAGACAAGATATTAGTATTGATCTTATATGCTAATTTATTTTAAAAAGTGTCATTTTAAAGGCCCCCAAATGTAGCCCTTTTACAAAATGTAATATAAATCTTAGGAGTCCACAGAATGTGTCTATGAAAATACACCACAGATCTTGTATTATACTGTACCCTACATGTTCATTTTTGCCTGTGAGGAAAAACAGGCTGTTTTGGTGTGTGTCTCTTTAAATGCAAATGAGCTGCTGGTCTCCGCCCCCTTTCCAGCAGAAAGCGCAGGGCTGTGTGAGCCGGTGCTTTCAACAACAAAACTGAAGAGAATGGTCCTTAAGCGAATGAGAAACCCTGTCTCATCTTTAAAAACCAAACACTTTGTTGTTATTTGTTTAAAAACTGAGGACGCTGTTTTCTGGGTGAATGCACAAACGCGTTACATCTTTAAATCCGGCACATTGCTCTTATAAGTGAACTTTCACATGATAAATGCATCATATCTATAAAAACTGAAAACATGCTCTCTTTGAGTGAATGCACTTTGCGTTATGTCTTTACAATGGGCACATTGTTTAATACATGGGACAAACGCGTTTTATGTTTAAAAACTGAAAACATGCTCTCTTTGAGAGAATGCACTTCACGTTATGTCTTTTTTAAGGGTATTTTGTAAACTGCTCCTTTAATTTGGCGTTTGCCATTTTGTGCTTTTCTAGCATATTTTCTCGTGCTCATTTTACAAACAAAGTGAAGGCTTTTCTCAAATTACATTAGGGATATAATTTCGTAGAAGCAATAAATATGTGATCTGTGCCGGTGAGTTTGTTATTTTTTTAAATACCCAAACAAAATTTTGTTCCCATTTCAAAGTAGTCAAAGTAGTTAAAGTTAAAGGGATACTCCACCCAAAAATGAAAATTCTGCCATGAATTACCCTCATGTTGTTCTAAACCTGAATAAATTATTTTGTTTGGTTAAACACAAAGAAAAATATTTGGAATAATTTTATCAACTGGCAGTCCTGGTGCACCATTGACTACCATAGTAGGAAAAAAGATTTTTTTTTAACACAAAAGAAGATATTATGAAGAATTTAGGAAAGCTGGGGCACCTTTGACTGCCATTTAAATTTTTCCTACTAGGGTAGTAATTGGTGCCCCAGAAATGTCAGTTGCTAACATTCTTACAAATATCATTCTTTGTTTTCATCCGAACAAAGATATGTATTCAGGTTTCGAACAACTAGACTAGAATTTTCGTTTTTGGGTGGAGTATCCCTTTAAGTAAGACAATTAATATAACTTTTAGGTTATAGACATTAGAGGTTGATCTGCAGGCGTGTGACCAAGTTCAAGGCACAGTTTAGAGTTTAGCTGAGGCTCAATGAGAAAGATTTGTTCCATGCTGTAGTGCTGATGTCAGGCGCAGCATTGAATGCGTCACTGCTCTGGCTGAGAGTAATGCTAATGATGCTGCAGGGTTTTGAGAGATGTTTTTTGTTGTTTCTGTCAGGACTTGTTTGTTAGAATGGGCTTTTTTGGGCATTGTGCACTCAGCTAACTGTATGCAGTAGTTATGGGGATAGGAGCAACAATAGGGTTTTACATTTGGGGTTGACATTTTGTAATTGTATTTGGAGATATTTACTACATGTATAAAGCCTTTCCACCATCGCGACGAACCGTTCTAAGCACAGTCTGGAACGGTTACAGTTATGTTTCCACGTGAACCTGTTTTGAAACGGTGCGAATACAAATTGTTCTCAGCTCAGAATTTTCGGCATGGTTGTCTAATAGAATGCGTGCAGAGACGTTATTGCTCAGTCTCTTGTGTTACCAAGGCAGCGCGTGACGCGTTTGTTTATATTCTAAAGATTTCCATTATCAGCCCTACGGTGGAAAATGAAACCATTCACTGTATGTACCGGCTGGCCAAGATCGGCACGGAGTGGAACGATTAAGCAACGAGAATGATTCGGCGCGATGGTGGAAAAGCGCTCAATGATAAGCTTTCCTGTAGCTCAGTGGTAAGAGCATTGATTCGGTGCGATGGTGGAAAAGCGCTCAATGATGAGCTTTCCTGTAGCTCAGTGTTAAGAACATTGCGTTAACAATGCAAGGTTGTGGGTTCGATCCCAGGGGATTGCACATACCTACTGTATGTATAAATGTATAGGATAATGCAATGTAAGTCGCTTTGGATAAAAGCGTCTGCCAAATGCATAAAATGTAAATGATAAGATCCGTTTTTAAACTATCGACGATTTTCCATCAGCAACATTGTGGTGTGAAGCATGTGCACAATTTAAGAAATTGTGTCACTTTGTAAAGATAGAGAGTGTGCTGTCTAGTCACAGACAGTTTGTAACAGCCTGTGCTCTTCACTTCCTCCTCAGCATCAGTGGTCCGTTGGGGCTGGAATGATCAGAGAAGCTGCCAAATGAAAACTAATTGCTAAGTGGGCTTTGTTTAGGTTTCATTACAGTCCTGCTGGCTCAACTATCAACTGTCGACCCACTTCTTTTGGAGGGGGTGAAATCAAACAGTGTGTCACTATTTCTTGACTTGTGAGTTGCTTTTGTCTCTTCTTCACTGTGTCAGTTTTGTGTTGGTACGCTAGACTTGACTGAGAACAGCAAAGCTCAGGGAGATGAGATGGCTCGATAGGTTTGATGAACTGTTGTGTCTTTTCCCTCTCTTATAGTTTTCTAACAAAACTCTAATAAAAGTGTATCGAAAATGGGTCTTTTATTTTGAACATTTTGTGCTGTTGTGTAGCCTTGTGAAAGAGAAATTAGATCTCTTTGATGAGATTCAATGGGAAGAAGGGTTAGACCCGATGAAGTCTTTTGCTAAGTGCTTTTCAGATTTTCTTCTTAGAACTCGACCCAAGATCTTTCACATGTGTCTCCTCTAGATGTTTCAAATAGATTGTCTTAAATTGTGCTAAAAAAATCTCTATTACGCTATCAAACTTTAAAATTTGTATTTACAGTTAAAGGGTAGTTCATCCAAAACTGATATTCTTTTCATCGTTTACTCACCCTCATGTCATGCCAAACCTGTGTGGTTTTCTTTTTTCTGCAGAACACAAAAAAATATTTTGAAGAACACTGGTTTCCAAACAACATTAGGGCTCCATTGACTTCCTGTCACGATAGGACGGCAGAACCCAAGCGCAGGCAGTAGGATGGTGACACAAGGACTTTATTTAACAATAAGACACAAAGCAAAACCCACGAGGAGGCAAAACAACAATAACAGGGGAAATAATAACTCGGACTCGACAGAACATAGACTAACTGAAACTGGACTAAACTAAAACAACACTTGACAAGAACTATAACTATACACTTACTAAGACTTGACCGGATAATCCACAGAGCAAGAAATGACAAATGTCATACACGGAATACAAGCAAAACGAACCAGCACATAACAGCAAACACAAGGGCATTAAATAGGAAGACTAACAAAGGATAATGAACAAGGGACAGGTGTCGGGAATGAAACACTGAAGGAAAGCTAAACGAGGAAATGAGAGGGGCGGGGCCGAAGATAAGACCGGAGAGAGCGCATGCTATGTCAGAACCAACAATAACATGCCTCTCTCCACACAAAACATGAGGCTCTGCCATGATCCTGCCACAAGACCAAGAAAGACATGACATGATGAGGCAGAATCATGACAGAATCATGAATCATGACATTTTCATGACACTTCCATTGTTCTAAGAGACATATGTCCACTGTGACATTTCTCAAAATATCTTCCTTTTTGTTCCAGAGAAGAAAGAGTCATATACAGGTTTTAAAAGACTCGAGGGTAAATAAATGATGAGAATGGTTTTTTTTGGTGATCTGTTCCTTTAAATTCAGACGTTCGTGAGGTTCTTACAAACCCAAATGATCTTGTATTAAAACAAATCTGTTTCTGTGTTTATTTGCCATAAAGATCCAAGACAAATTTGGTAGTTGGTACTTACATAAAACATAACTGAGCACCAAGTGTCTCTTGAGCCATGAAAAAGCAACCACTGAGCAATGAAATGCTTCTCTGGGCCGAGCTCATAGCGTATTCCTCACTCACCAGGGAAATCTCATTACAAATGCAAGTGTAGCTCTTTTTACTTTCTGACCACATCCCAGCTAAGACCTGGCTGCAGCGAACAGACGCTCGAGGCTGATGGGATTGGGGTTGTGTTACCAAACCCTTCAGCACCTGGTCTTTAGCTGATTATGTCTTTTCTTTCTCTGTAGATGCCAGCTGCTCTTCTCCCTGTCATTTAGTGCATGGCAACACAGGCATCGCTAAGGTGCTGCATGTTATTAACCATATTCAAGAAGTGCACAAAGCATGACCACATTACTTTCTTCTTAGACAAACTTGGCAGCAGGTGAGGCTGTTTCTTGGTTATTAAATAACCTTCTGCCAACAAAGGACACAGGAGGACAACTTATCGCTGAAAAAGTAATGAATACCTGTTTATAGTTCATTATTTAGTACAACAGCACATGACTGACAGACGTGAGAGAGAAATAAGAAAGCCTGAGACGTTAAAGGGATACTCCACCCAAAAATGTCATGAATTACTCCACCCTCCCCCAAAGTTGCTCCAAATCTGTATAAATGTCTTTGTTCTTTTCAACACAAAGATAGATATTTGGACAAATGTCACCAACTGACATTTCTGAGGCCTCATTGACTAGGTAGTGTCCCAAAGGTTTCCTAAATTCTTAAAAATATCTCATTAAAAAAAATGATTCAATCATTTTTCCTACTTTCTAACATTCTAATTCTAGACAATTATAGCACCAGGAAAAGATAAAAATCTCCATTTGATAGCAATGACACAAACTGATAAACTGTTTACATTAAAGTCACATAAATGTATATGTCTTTGCATAAAAGTGTCTGTTTAAATGTAGATGAGGTTGATACAGACGCTGAGGTGATGAAGGAAAACGTCAGTCTCTGAGAAACAAGATAATGCACCTAGAAGGCTACAAATAGACGTAATACACAAACCTAGTGCACAAAACAACACTGAGGTCAATTCAGTCTTCATTTCTTATTTGTATTCTTTAGACATAAAGTCTTATTCACTAAACATCTGCAATCCATGCTATGCGGTCCCATATTTTTACCTATATGACAGATTACTAACTCGCCTGATTATATATATTATCATTTTGACCAAATTGTTCTGTCTCATTTTAAGTTCTGGTGAGGATATTCAGCGAGCCAGCGTCATTATCAACCTGCCAATCCTAGTGCGTCAAAATCCAGCAGAGACTTTCCGCAGGGTGGTTCCAAAAGTCAGGGTATGCCGAAATATACTTCATTTATTTCGCTTTTTGTTTGCAGGGATCATTTTATGACTTTCTAGTATGTGCTGTTTGTAAATTATCATACAGAGTCTCCTCTTTTAACCCAACAGGAGGTTCTCCATGTAGCTGGCGGAGATATGCAGCTCGCTGCAGCAGGATCTTTCCTGACCATCCTCCAAGACGACATTGTCCTCATCCAGACACACACCCACTCAATCTTGCAGATAGTTCTTTTAAATCTCGACCACAGGGACACAGGTTGTCATTGTTTGATAAAGCCTACCAAGCTATTACAATGTGTAATTTGATTAAATATGGATTTCTAAAGTACTTAGAGGCTAGGGTACACTTTAAAAAATAAAGATGCTTTGTGATGCCATAGAAGAACCATTTTTGGCTGAATGGTTCCATAGAAAACTTGGATCTTTTGAAAATTAGAAATGCAATGCATTACTTTAGATTGAGGCGAGTTTTTTCTACACCCGGTTACATTATGTCCGGGTACAGCATGAGTCCTAACAATTTGCAATCTTGTGATTGGAAGGCAGTACTGTATTTCTTGTGCCGAAGTGAAACGCATATTTCTGTCAAGGACACAATCCGCTAAAGCGCTTTGTCTCATTTTTAACAGTGGTCAGCAATGCTTGGTTGGAGACGTTGCTCTCAGCAATTGATGCTTTACCAAAGGAAACTATCAGGCAAGAGGTAGCAGCATCAGTTGTCGCATTGTACACGCCATAGAAATCAATTGTAGGTGTGAATTCAAAATCATTTTGCTGTGGTTGATCATTTGTGCAGATTCTGAGTCCTCTGTTATCAAAACATCAGCTGTCTCAGTCTGTCCCAGCACGTCTGGCCAGCTGTCGCATCCTTGGAAAGGTTGTTGGCAAGTTTGAGTCATCAATGTAAGTTTGTTGGCACATTATACAGAGTATGAAATGTGAAGTTATATATCATACATCACAGATATACGTATAAGTATTGATTATGAAAAGATTGGTGTGTTTAACAATTGAGTATCTATACAGTACTTTTCAGTGTTAAATACGACTAGCTGTAGTTTCTTTAGTTGTCCATCACGGCTTGTCTTTGCAGAGTGAAGAAAGACCTTCTGCCACTAGTCCGGTCGCTGTGCCAGGACGTGGAGTACGAGGTGCGCGCCTGCATGTGTCGCCAGCTGGAGAACATCACCAGGGGAATTGGGTAAAAAGCTGTGAATCAGAGAGACATTAAACATATATGATTATAAATGGTCAGTTCTGGTCCTTGATTCTGATTGGCTGAGCGGAGTTCTAAGCCGTTATAAAATACCCCAATATATAACGGCTGACCGCACCACATAGCCTAAATATTATTTTATTTACTTTATTTTATGAAACCTTGCTAAGCATATGGAATAACCGTTTTGTAAAAGCAATAAGCCCCGCGAAGCAGTGGGTTACAGTGCATTTTATAACAGCTACGGGGTTTTAGGCACTCCGCTTCGCGTCGTGCCACAGCACCCTTAGCTGTTATAAAATGCAGTGTAACCCACTGCTTCTCGGGGCTTATTGCTTTAATAACTAATACTGTTAATGCTGTTATTGGGCTAAATTCCTGTATACAATGTTAGTGACCATGGCACATTAAACATTTGCAGACACAGACAGCACATTTCAATAGACAACTCTATTAGCAGACGCAGTTCTAAACTAGACGCAAAGAAAATAATTGTAGGCTGATATCTGATATGTCAGCAGATTGCTTAAAATGTAATGTAATGGTTTTCTATGAGTTACACAAGTTGTTCTTTTTCTTTCTTTTTTTAATATACTGTAGTTTTCTGCACTTTTACATTCCATTTGTCTCCCTGAGAAAGAAACAGTCTGCAGTTGAAGTCATATTACACTTATGTAACAGATAAAAGGAAGATTTCCCTCATGGTGACTTTAACTAGGCAGACATTTTCTACTCTTCTGCTCTTGCAGAAATGCATAGCTCTTCTATCTCATTACTATACAAACATAATATGACAGATTGATGCTTAAATTAGAAATGAAAGCACTTCGTATGTTGCAAAAAAGTTAAGGTTTGTACACAAGATCTCATAGAATAGGGTTTAGTGCGAGTGTTGTTTGTTTTTAACTGCTTATTTCTGCCCCAGGGTGGACAACACTAAGGCTGAAGTTCTCCCTGAACTGGTTGAGCTGGCCCAAGATGAAGCTAGTACAGTGAGACTAGCAGCCTTCGACACCATCATCAACCTTATAGAGATGTTTGACAGTGGTAAGAAATAAATGATCTAGTTTTATTATTAAACTAAATGTACAGTATTCATTTCATATGACTGAAGAAAACAGAGAAAGGACAGAAAGTCAACAGTGTCAGAAATGGAAAGAAACATTTGCACTTCCTGTTGTTTTCTTGAGTACACCACTGTGTGCATCATCAAACACATTGTGTACCTGTTCATATCAACAAAACATCGTCTTATTCTCATATGTAACGCTTTTTAATGTATGCTGGAATATCAGACTTAGATGTTGGCAAGTAGCTTTTTGTGAAAAGATGCATGCTGTGTTTTGAAACTCCTTTGAAAACTCACACTTTCTCTGTCAACTTCTCACCCTCCCTCCCTTTCTGTCACCATCTTTTCATAGATGACAGGAGCTGTGTGATATTTCCCTTGGTAAAGGCATTCTGTGAAAAGTGTTTTAAAGGTGATGAGGCAGTGCTGGCTTCCTTGTCCTTTCAGTATGGAAAGCTTTGTCACGGCCTCTCGGGTCAGTGTGTGTTTTCTTGTTACACCTAAAACACATATTTCGATTAGTTTAATGCAATAATTTTGTGTTCTAAATGAAATTGTATAGCAGTGACACACTTTTAAATAAGTGAAATGCATGAACATATATGTTGTATATACAGTACATGTACAGTATTTCTATGTATCAGGTTTCTGTATAGGATTCTTATGTTTTGTTTAAACAGAGTCTTTTACGGATGAGCAGCACCTCTGGTTTCTTGAGTTTTATAAAAAGCTGTGCTGTCTGGGTCTCCAGCATGAAAACGGTCATTGCGAGAGCCAGCCTTACCCACTAGAGCTAGAGAACAAATACGCCCTGGTGCGCAGGAACTGCGCATACAACTTTCCAGTGAGTTTAGCATTATGTTCAAAACACTTTATCTTTAAAGGTGAAATGTTTTTCGCCTACTGCTTCTGGTAACAAATAATCTGTGACTTTTTACAGTAATCTGGCAAAATTAGCCATAACATATGCTGCATTGTAAACAATTTGAACATTACATGATTATTTTTAGTTTTTTAACAAAGGATTTTTTGGGAAAGCTGTATGTTTACTGTGAATAAGGTTACAGAAACTATACACTTGACCTTTCCTTACCTTACTTAGGGCAACTGGAACATGAACCTCTAGAAAAATAACCTACAGTTTATTAATTCTTAAAGGGGTCATATGGCACGAATACGTGTTTTTCTGTGTTTTTGGTGTGTTATAAGTTGCCCATGCATGTATTAGACACGTAAAATTGCAAAAATGAAAGTGTCGGAACAAAAGATGCGTTCTATCTAAAAGCGAATGCTCACCCAGACCTGCCTGAAACGCCTCGTGTAACCACACCCCCACAAATCTACGTCAGTTCGTGGTATGAGTTGACTAAGACCGCCCAAATGTATACGCAAGTAAGGTGGGCGTACCTGCCTGTACAATTGCTTTGGAACCTGATGTTCCAAATATGGTAAGAGGCGTTACATTTCCATCACACACTTGCAGTATTCGACCAATCACTACGCACTGGTTATCTGGCCAATCATAGCACACCTCGCTTTTAAGAGTGATGAGCTTTGTTCAAAATCCTCGCGTTTCAGAGAGGCGGGGCAAAGAGGAGATACAAACATGCACGGTATGTGGAAAATGTCTGTGTATGTGTATACACATTGCATTACATCTAAAACAAACGATAATATTTGTTTTAGCCGTGTCATATGACCCGTTTAAAGAATGTCTTTATTTCTGTATTTAAGGACACTTGCTTTTCAAAGGTTTTAATTTCCACAAGGCTTTACAGGATGCTTCTATCACTGTAAAGACATTTTAGCCAACCAGTATTCTAAAGCAGACTAATCTATTTTTACCATCTGTCGGTGGAGGCAGAGACTTCCAGAAAAGCTCAACAGCTCATTTAAAGAAATTAGACCTCTGACTGCTCCATCATCAACCACTCAAGCGCTCCTGGTTGTTTGTCTGGTTATTTATAATGACAGTCACTCAGAATACAGTAGGTTTGTGCAATGAGGAGTTTGAGATGAAGGTGCTTGAAAGTCATGTCTGTGTTATTCTCACTTGACTTAGATTAGATCCATACAGTTTGTTGTTTTCTGAGCAACGGGGATCGTCGTAAAAAGAAGTTATTATCAAATGATTGTGTGACTGGAGTTTTTGAATAAAGAAATTACTGTACGTCTATTTGATCAACAGGCTGTGTTTGTCACGGAATATCATTGTATTTAACTTAAAACATGTATAATATACAATGTTTATTTTATTAATTTATTTATATTTGTATTTGCAGGCCATAGTGTTATTCGCTGACCCAAACCACTTCCTGTCTGAATTATATCGTACTTTCTCAAGTCTCTGTCACGACCCTGAGATTTCAGTACGGAGGACGGCAGCTAGCGGTTTCCATGAGGTACTATCAAAAAACTTAATTAATTTTTTTGTAAATGGCTGTAAAGAATAGGTTCATTATAATAAACAATCGATAAATACTTTTATAGTACATTACTTTAAAAAACAAACCGAGCAAATGAATTTGGGAGAATACACTTTCAATATTGGTAGATCACAGCTACTGTGAATGTTACGAAACTTAATATAGTTAATATAACATAGCATAAAATATCATTGCTGTTGGGCAGAAGCATTGTATGTCCATAAAGTGTTAAGAAGATCTTGTAAACTTGACAACAGTTTTAATTATCTTTTCTAAGTTTCTATAGTTTCTGCCTCACAGCGAAAATATGTATATTATTGTAATATTTGCTATTTGATTCATTTTTTTATTCGATTTTTTTATTTGAATTGTTTTATTAATTTTATTTACATTTTGTAGTTTTAATTAATTAATTAATTCATTATCTGACATGGTTTTGGACATCTGCCTTTTTGGTTTCTGCCTGAAAGCGACAGTATGTATAATTATTGCAATATATGCCATTTGATTAATTTTTTTATTTAATAATTATTTTTTTATTTTAAATATTTACTTTAATTTTTTTGATTAATTATTTATTTAATTTTATTATTATTATTTAACCGACATGACCGATATGTTTTGTTGATAACTTGGTTTTGATCTGGGGTGCGTTTCCCGAACAACGACATAACTCGCTGGTTAACCACCATAGTACGATGCATTATTGGGGAAATTAACGATGTAGTTACGACTGTTTCCCGAAACCGTAGTAACTCTGTCGGAGATCAATCGTTTGAACCAAGTTGGTTCAGCAATCTAGTTGATGACGCCATAAAGGTGGTGGATTAATTACGTCTACTAATAAATACTGTACGTTCAGATCGTATTAATGTCAAATTCTTGCTGTAAATAACATACATTGCATTTGTTACAGATTTGTTATCTGTTGTTTTATTTCACAATATTTCATTCATTCATAAGTTTCCTCCTATGTCACTCCGCCCAGGGATTCCCCAGGGTCCTAGTGCACGTACTTTCATTCGCCTGCGCACTTTTCAAAAAACAGCCCTTGTATTTTCTTAACAAATTAAAAGATGTAAAATTAAATTTGTATGTATTTCGAATGATGGATATGGAATGCACTGCACTGCATGTTGCATGCTTAGTTTGCTCAAAGGCATGATGCATGTAAGTACATGTCATAATAAAAAGGAACCATGCTTCTAACCACAGCTCTAGACCTGTAGTTCCAACCACGCAACTTTGCGATGCTGCTTGCGATTGATCGTTGGAACGATGGTTTCGGGAAACACTTAAATCGTTGAGCTATGCTGGAACGACGGAACTTGCGACCATAGCTGGCTAACAATGCTTGTGGGAAACGCACCCCTGGATAGCTCCGCCCACTGTGTAATCTCATTGGTTCCTGTTCCTCATAGCTGTGTATTAAAAATCAAATAAGTTCTAATTGACTCCTTATGCAGCGATTTTACATTAAGTCCGGACAGACTTAATCGCTTGCTTTTGGAAACTTCATCACGCCTAGTTATGACCATGTGGGAGTGAAGAAGGTTGTTTAAAAAGCACATAACAATCTTTCTCTAATCCCTATGCATTAGGTGGTCAAATTGCTGGGCCCAAATGTACATTATGTACACAAAGAGCTAATCACTTTGCTGCAGGATGATTCATTAGAGGTGAGAGCTGAAATAAGTTTGAAGTGTGTCTAAATTATGTCTGCGTGTTTGTTACAGAAGAGCTTTCAGCTGTTTGTGAAGGCTTCAATCAGCACAGTCATTTCCTTGGCACACTGTGTTGTGTGAGACATAGTAACATTCTTCACATTCTAGGGACATGGTCTTCATTCTGTGTTCCTTAACTAAATGCTAAGTTTGCATGAACAAATAGCCTTCTGATCATTCGAAACCTCAATATGTAACCGTAATGTTTGGATTTACATAGTAAAAGTGGCATTTTTGTGTGCTCATGTATTTTGTTTTTGGAACCAAGCAAAATTATCAGCAAAATAAAATACTTTGCCACTGGCATCGCACAAATATTAAAAATACACATTTCACCGTTAATTCCAAACGAATATCACATTGATTGTAGGTGCCAGACATGCCATGTCCACGTTTGTGTCTGTTGGGGTGTGCGTGCAAGTATGCAAGCTTTTGCGGAGGGTGCATGCGGCTGCGTGGGATGAATGAATACAATGCTCATCTAGCTGAGGCTGAGAGAGTGTGCTATTGTTTATTCTGTCATGATCCTCTGAGAGGTGTTAGTCACACACTGCATTAGCATTCACTATAATGCTATGCACAACTCTATGAACAGCATCAAACATCTAACCAAATATTATAAACTATCTATAGTTTATAGCGCCTCATGACAAAAGGATGGTGTCTTATTGTAGCGCATGTCTAATTTTAGAAGGCCCAGGCTTTATTTGGATGGTAGAAAAGTGTTTTAGGTTTTGATTTGATTCTGCAGGTACTGGATGCTCTCTTAAACAATCTCCAGGAGACTTTAGAACTGGCCACTTCCAGAGGGGAGGGGGCAGGACCTGAGAGCAAGGTACCAGCCTGACTTTGCTTTATTTAGCTCATGTGAGATATTGAAAAAAGTACTGTGGTGGTATTAGGAGCATAACAATGAACTGAAAAAATGGGGGACATTTTAACCTTTGTCAAACAGCATCTCACTCTTGAAGCAGGTGAACATTCCAGACTTGGTTCCTGCTCTGGTGGCAGCAGAACAGAAAGCAGCGTCTTCACTTCACTGGAGAGTTCATGAGAAGCTCCTGCAGTGCTACTCGTGTTTGCCCCGTGTCGTCTCTGGAGACCAGATCTACTTCCGCTTCCTCCAGAGGATGTTCAGCATCATCACCAACAATGTACCCTGATTACACATACACGCTCCTATTGAGCATCTGACAACATATGTGACCCTGCCTGTGAAATCCAGGCTGAAGTCTTAGTAGCATCAACATTTGAGTTAACTCATTAATTTGACCGTGATTTCAATCTTTGACATCATCTTACTCAGTTAGTATTAAAGATATCAAGGTTCTATTTACTAATGTACTTTACATTATGTAGGATGGTTTTATGTTGAAAACTGTAAATGTCAAAATGATTGCAGGGTCACATATTTCATCTGTTCTTCTCTTTCTGCATTTCTAGAACGTTCTACCAGTCCAGCAAGAAGCCGTCAGAACATTATGTGTGTTTTTACGTTACAACCGCAAACAGGAACAGAGGCAAGAGATCATTAGCAAAATAAAACAAGGTGAAAGGCAGTACTTAGATTTTTGTGTGTGAGATGTTCGTAAAGCTGGTCAAGACTGTCTTCTCTTCTGAATTTAAGAGCTTGCCCAGGGAAGAAGCTATTGGAACAGGCTGCGCTATCTGGACCTTTGTTACATCACAATAGACCTCTTCTCCAAATCGTATTTTTGCAAACATTTCCTCATTCCGGCACTTGAGCTGGTCAGCGACCCCGTGGCCAATGTCAGGTAATAGTTTTACATCAGTTGTATCATTGTATCCTGTTTACAGTGCCATGTATAAAGGAATAGTTCACACAAAAGTGAAAATTCATTCATTATCTTCATGTCATTTTTAACCTCAGTGACTCTCTTCTGCAGAACACAAAAGTTATTTTGAAGAACATTGGCTATCAAACAACATTGGCCCCATTGACGTCCATAGTATGGACACAAAAATACATTTCTCAAAATATATATTTTGTGTTTCATGTCGTACAGGTTTTGAGTAAATTATGACAAGACTTTATTTTTGGGTGAACTATCCCTCTAATGGTTGAACCTAACCAGGCACAAGATTCCACAGACAAGCAAGCTGTGTTTGTGTGTGACCCAACAGTTTTCTCATGTAACATTAGATTTTTCTCAATTTCCACACTTTCTTCTCTTTCACGTTTGAAGTTTAATTTACATTAAGAGTGGGATCTTGGTTCAGTGAGTTTTCAATGTCGGCGGCAACCCGGTGCGACGAGACAGAAATAGAAACAAAGCGGCTGTCAAAATGAAGTGTGGCTCATTGTCACATAATGTGGAAAAGCTTTTATTACTTGACGTGCTGTGCCTGTATTCAAACATTGTTTTTCTTTAAGCAGCTATTCTAAAATCCAACATGAATCAACTTATTTTAGTATATATATTTCTGTAAAACATTTTAACTAAACAGTGAGTGATTAGTAAAATGGTGTATGCAAAATTTATTGACTTCTGAAATTAATTTTGCTTCATTTTAATCTCATAATCTGTGACCCTGACAGGTACAAGGTCTGTTATATGCTACCCAAATTGAGATCCACCATCAGACCAGCAGACAAACATCTGGTTCAGCAGCTGGAGTTTTGTGTGCGGAAATTGTTGTGCCGTGAGAAGGACAAGGATGTAATGGTAACTTTGCGCAAAGTGAGGCTCTCCATATACGTCTTCTATCCAGATTTAAAATATACTGTATAACAAAGTGTTTCATTACTCAGAAATGATTAAATCCTCAAACTGTTTTCTCAGACAGTTCTGGAGCTGGACAAAATGGACATTACAGAGCCGGTATCTGTCATTTACACACCTACTGTAAAGCTGAAAACTGTGTGAAAAAGTTTTGTTTCACTGTTAATATTAAAAGAACGGTTCACATTTACAGTATCATAAAAGGCATGAAAGAGAGCTCTTGGATCAGAAGAAAGAGAAGGAGGAGACTCTTTTACTTGAAATGGTGGGAGATTAACCATTTTTATTATTACAATTTTGCAACCTATAATTTACTTAGAATGTTATTTAAGGCATATTGTAAATGTACTAAATGTAGTTAATTTAGTGTAAATTAAGCATTTTATGCTGGAACGGAAAAAATTACATTTTATGAAAATCTATGTGATCTCCGGTACTTAATGTCCTAAATGTAGCAATTTCAGAATAAAAAAATGAAAAGGAAAATGGCATGACCCTTAAAAACATAATGGATGCTGTTCCTCATATTGTGTTTGTGTTGTGGTAACAGGAACTGCTGGAACGACAACAGAGCGAAGCCAAACTAGCTGGAGAGAAACAAACTGATAAGAAACGTGAGGGAGGTTCATTCTCATTTAATAATAAGGTGTTTTTCTGTCTTACAAATGAAAATGTGTAAATCTTGTTTGCTTTTTAATCTCATTGTGCAGAAAGAGACAGCAAGTCAGGCATGTCTGGAAGTAAAGGAATGTCAGGGTCCACTTTAGGAGCAACGCCATCCTCTTCTACTGGTAAGCATCTATTTCTAATGGAAATTTGTGTTCATGATTTATGCCAAGTAATAAGGAAAGCCCTAAATAGAACATGTAATGAAATGAACATGGTAGAAAATTACATTTATAAGTTATACGATACTATGAATATAGTACAAAATAATGAAATATGAAACATTAAAGTTGTTATGTGAAGGTTCACAAGAACAAAATTTCTGTGGCTTGAATGTTTTAGGTAAGGAGATACGGAGAGCCAAACTGGCTCGAAGTCGTTCCCTCAGCGGCCATCCCACAACAACCAAGATGACAAACTCGGACAAAACCTTGTACGTTAAAGACTCATTTTATAGGCTTCGGTTGTTATGAATTTGCTGTGACCAACTCAATTTTCTCTTTAGAAAAGTAAAAGATTTGGGTAGTTGCCCTGGATCAGGAAAGAGCGCCATGCTCCCAATAAATGGTAACTAAATTAATTTCTAACTAAATGAAGTCCTTATTTCAAACATTTCTCATGCACTTGTATTCTTTTATTTCTAGACGATAACCTTCGATCCCACCACTTTAATGTTGCTTCGTCAATCTCCTCCACCGCGTCCACATCATCCATGCCTGTTTTGATCCGCAGCAACACAAGCAGCTCGGTGGACCACCGGAGTAATGGGAATAAAGACACACAGTCCAGGAAACTCTCTGTGTACGTCTGTAATAGAATTCTGTAGAAGAATAGAATCTCAGGTGTAATTGTAATTACAAAGTGGAAGGTGAGTGATTGTAACTTTCTTTTTGTTTGTTTTTCTGTTTCTCTCCGACAGACAACGAAAGTCAAATTCTTTTGGAATGCAGTCTGGGAGAGAGTGATAACCACTTTGCCTTTTGACTTACATCCCCTTTCTATAAGACTTAACATTCTACAGCAGCGGTTTCGCCCCTTTGGATCTGTCCATTCCTCTCTCCTCTATACCAGAAACATTTAAGATGGGCTGGGGCATCAAAATGGTCTGCATCGATCCATCTCTGCCTTATCTCACACAAAAAACATTTGCATCATTTGTCATAAAATGAAAACGAGAGTTGAGGAGTAATTGAATGTATTTAATTTACTGCCTCATTATTTTATTTCTTGTATTATAGCATGCTTTGCAAATTCTGTTTTATATTTTTGAAGTGGTTTAGAGAAAAAGAAGCACTATGTATTTTTATGATCGACAAAAAACTCCTTGAGGAGTTTTGAAACTCTCCATTACATACCACCAATGAGATTGTGCCTGGTGCCGTCGAGTACCTGACTGATTTACGCCAATGTCTTAGTACCCAATGAATAAACATTACGTTGAATATGACGGTTTTAATGAGTTGCAGTTGGAACACCCTATTCACGTGCTAATACTTACAAGAAGGCATATTTCTATAAGCACAAACAAACATGAAACTTGACATGTAAAATACTGTGTAGGTAACACTCCATCAATAAACATCCTAAATTAACCACTTAAGCAAACACTATAAATGCACAGTTTTTTCCTAACAGACACTTGCAAACTAAATAATTTTGCAGATGCATATTGTGTATAATACATTACTATATTACATTAATAGTTTTTTACTTGAAATTAGTCCATTGAAAATACTGTACGTACATTGTGCACATAAATTTAGGTTGGATATCCAAGCAAATGGGGAGGAATGGACATAGGTCAGTGTTTCCCAACCACTCTGACTCAAACACAGAAATGTGTTCTTAAAGGCATAGTACCCTAAAATGAAAATTCTGTTATTTACTCGTATGTTATTTCAAACCTTTATGACTTTCTTCCCTCTGTGAAACACAAAGGGAGAAAATCTGAAGAATGTAGACACTTATCTATTCAATAAAAGCGAATGGTCCCTGGCTGGCAATCATTAACACTGCCAGAAATTTCATTTTGTGCTTAACTGTAACATACACGAATATCACTGAGAATTATTCATTTCATTTAAGTGGCCATATATTACCTTTATATTACCTTTAAACACTAATAAAATAAATACAAATTAAAACTGGGTGAAAAGACTCTCCAAGTAGCTTTTTTTAAAGCAGCACTATAGAACTTTTGCTTACGGCTCCCCCATGTGGTTGATAAGCGCAATTGTCTGTTACCAGTTACGTAAATAATGTCGCTGTATAAGCTTTCCTGTGGGCAGCACAATACACGTGCATTTGTTTACTAATCTGATTGAACTGGCGAATGCAGAAACGTTGTTTGGAAACCATATCGCACTCTTCCGCAGGCAGGGGATGGGCGGGGCTGTGTGTACCGACCCGAACACAGAACTTACTGAGTGTGGTTGTAGCCTCTAGGAGGCTGCTCAGGTAGCAGTGGCAGAAGTGTTCATCCGGTTAAGAGTTGTTCTACCACTGAAATCATTTTTGAGACATTATTTTAAGGTCGAAAAACTACAAAGTGTTGCTTTAACGAAACAATCAAGCTTGTTGCTGATCGTGGAGAAAAGCCTAACTGTGAATTTATTAATGTATTAAATCCATTAAAAATCATAATTTTAGCTTTATATATTTTTACAAGTAGGCTAACGCTCCTGTGGTTGGGAATCACTGACAGATAATTGTATGGGGTTATATACGATTGCTTTCTTAATACTGTACATAATTAGTTCTTTGTTGGGTCGACGACACGTCCTATGTAGAAAATACATTTTGTAGCTTCGTGGTAGACGATGAAAATGAATGGTCGGTTGAAAGTGAGCCTGGGAGGAAGAGTTGTGAAGAAATTGTTGGAGGCATAGCCCGATGAGCCTCCGGTCTCATCCACATCAACGGCGACCTTCTGTACTACCTGGAAGCAGAACGACAGTGGTTAATGCATGCTAACATCGACACAGATTAGCAGATCTTCCAACACCAAAGAAAATTCCTTGTGTGTGCAAGCACACTTGGCAATAAAGCTCTTCTGATTCTGATTCTGATTGTTCAGAACCCTCTTAATATTATTTAATTCATTTCAGTTATATATCAGTTTGTATCATTTAAATGCCTAATACTCATGCTCATTTCAGAAAGCACTGTAGCAAACTGTATGTGTCTTAAGACGACAACAACCCTATCCCATCGTTGGCATCAATGCATGCTCTTAATGACACTAATTGAAATCCTGTTGTGTAATCACTGGTAGACATGAAATATGCATTAAGAGTGACATTTGATGAAATATTAACAAGCATATTCATTCAACACCACACAACCACATTCATTCTCATTCTATGCTCTCATTAGTTTCCATCGCTTGTCCCCTCTGTTTGAAGATGATCTTATACCTCTGACAGTTTCAGGCCTTCTGCACTGCTGATTCCAGACAGATCTGCATTGCTCTCAAAGATCTCTTTAATGCCCAGGCTGGCCAGACTCATCTTGAGCGAGTTGGACTGCTTCAGTGAAAATCTGGGCAGCTGAACCTCCAACTTCCTGAAGGAAGAGAAAATAGACATTTAAAGTTGTGCCCTTTATACATCATTTTAAAAGAGTAGAGCATCACGATAGCAACAAGGTGACGGGTTCGATTTCCAGGGAATGGACACGTTGATAAAATGAATACCTTGAGTGCCAATTGTGTTAATGTAAACTAACATGTATGTTATTTGATGTCATGATATTTCATTATGAGAACCGATGATGTTTGATGTATTCTGTAGGTTCCATATTTGATATGAGAGCTGAAGCAGAGAAGAGGATTAAGCACATAACAGGAAAAAACATATACAGTATGGATTTGGA
The DNA here is from genome assembly GCF_024868665.1 of Triplophysa rosa. Taxonomy (NCBI): domain Eukaryota; kingdom Metazoa; phylum Chordata; class Actinopteri; order Cypriniformes; family Nemacheilidae; genus Triplophysa; species Triplophysa rosa. Next base: position 10,710,719 of record NC_079904.1, on the reverse strand, counting down.
AGAGCAAGACTGAACTGTCATTTTTATTTCATTTTTTCTTTTTGTTGCTTGATTTTACAGTCTAGGGCAGGGGTCTCCAACCTTTTTGTAAGCGAGGGCTACCTGAAGATATAAAATCATCTAGAGGGCTACTTGTTGATAAAATACTTTCAAACTTGAAACACGTGATGCATTATTTTTAGGCTCACAGGACCAAATTCTGTTTTCTTTCACATATTTTTCCACTTGAATATATTAAAGCTTACAACACGTGCTAATAACATTTCATGATGATGTAGCACTTGGCTGATACGTATAGTCACAGATTCGTCAACTGTCCTGAGCATTATTGTTGAGCCCTGTGTTTGGCGGGCACCTTACAGAGTTTATGCGGGCTACCAGGTGCCCGCGGGCACCACGTTGGAGACCACTGGTCTAGGGTATATACTGTCTCAAGCATGATATGGTAACTCAGGAAAATATTTTCCCCTCGGCATACCAAAAAATGAGAAAACAGATGACAAGACTCACGTCTTTTTCAACTTCGCAACCCATCCGCGAAATACGTGACCAGTTATGCTTTCTTCAATGTGGGTGTAATCCACGTCTTCGTTTGGGAGAAGGACGAGCATGGCCATGCCCTCTTCACAAGGCAGTTTCAGAATGCCAACCTTCAGGGTGGGGTCGTAGGCCAGGTAATATTTGTCTGAGCGAAACATCATGGGCACTTGCACAATGGTATACTTGTTGACATAGAAGCGCTCTTCTTGGGTGTTGCTAGCGTTGAAAGGTTGCTGCCACTGGCCTGTTAAAGATCAAGAGGAGATATCTTTGTATATTCACTGTTTGAAGCATGTAGTTAAGTGTTTTCTTTACCAGGGGATAGTTCACCCAAAAGTACACATTCTGTCATTTATTCACCTTTATTTTGTTTAAAACCTGTATTTGCACTTTATTTCTTTGGAACATAAAAGAAAATGTTTTATTATAAAAAAAAATGTCTCAGTGGTTTTGTGTCCGTACCACAAAAAGTCAATGAGAGGCAATGTTGTTTGGTAACATTTTTTAAAATACATTCTTTTGTGTTCTGTACAAGAAAGTAAGTCATATAGATTTGAACTGACATGACGGTGACTAAATAATGAATCTTGATTTTTCAGGGCACTATCCCTCTAATCGTGAAATATTAATATAACACCCTATGAATTATGTTTCTTACCTGTGAAGTAAGCAGCGCTTATTAACATGGCCATGGTTTGTGGATCCACACTCTCCACCATATCACTGACCTTACCCCCCGTTCGGCCTCTTACATAATCATTGATGCTCCCTTTGGCCATCACCCCATTGGCATAATTCACATTTTGAACATTTGCATCATAAAACTGCTTAACCCTGGTGCTAAAGCCGGCGTCTGCCTCTATCTGCTGGCTAGTGAAGAGACCGGTGGCCTGGATCTGAGCAGTGGTCTCTCTAAGCTGCTGAAGTAGGATTTCTCTATCTTTCTCCACTGAGGCCACACCTATGCCCTGTAGCAGCTCGCTGCGAGAGGTCCCACCGGCCCCTACTGCTAGTGTGGCTAGAGCCAAAGTAACCCCGAAGGTTGAAACCACGACATTGTCATCACTTGTACTGGAAGCCGTGCTGTAAAGCCGGGTAGCAAAGTCTGCATTCTTGGTGGCAAGCTCTTCAATGCCTGTAGTTTGGCCGAGGACACACACAGCAAGGAGAGATGAACTGATCAAGAGGGAGATGATGCCCATCTTCAGTCTCTGTGCTTTAAAGAAAAATAGAGTGGAGTTTTTCGACATCAAAAAGCAAATATAACTAGACTGAAAAACCATATAGACATGTTATTCAGTATGATAATACACATTGCAATGCTGACTGCATTAGATTAGATATTGCAAGATGTTTGGGAAATAAAGCTGGGCACAAAATGTATACCAAAACGAAAAACACGAACACCAACTGGCTCATCTAATATCAAATAATAGATTAATGCAGCCCGTTATCATACAGAGGCCGACATAAATAAGATCAGTCCTCCACATCACATCTAAAATAGCAGCCGAAAAAACACTGGGATGTAAAAGCCGTAACTTTATTCACATGCAATAAAGTATACCCTAGGACAATGCTTGAGGTTTACATTATGACGACATACCGTAGATGATATATGGCGCTAACTACAGCGACTATTATTAAACATATTTGAAATCATACATACACACACATGCGGAATAGTGGTTCATTTCACAACTGCGTGCATTGAATTAATTCATCTCTAGGATATTCTATTTTATCTATCTAGCCCACTTACTAATGCTTGCTTTGACGTCACAGCGCAGTTTGGATATATGGATACGGTTGTGTTCAATTCCTTCAATGTAAATGAATTAAATGTGAATGAAAACGTAAAAATCAGTTCACATAACGGCATCAACCACCAACAACAAACCAGCGCACGAATATTACACAACATCCGCCCTTGCGCATTCTTGACCATTGACGTACGCAGTTTGCGTAAAACAATAAAACAATGCGTATGCTGTATAATATAGGCTGTTTCTTAAATTTAATTGTTTTTTCATCACTTATTTTATTGTATTATTTTTTAACAATATGTTAAAATATCGTGGTTTTGTAAAGAGTACAAAAATACTAAACTAAAGGAATACAACGCAGTACGAAATTATTACCACCCAGTATTATAAACCATACCTATAAAACTGTTAATATGATGTTCAGGAGAAACCACAGGGTGTCACATTTCAGCTAGGTGACTGACACGGCGTATGCAATATGAAACGTCAAAATAAAATGTCCACGCATGTACAAAGTAAATGAGTTTGGAAAACGCCCAAAGCACTCACTGTCCACTGTCCAGTCTCGGATACAGACCCCTACTCAAAGGGGGCGGAGCTTTGACTACGTTACGCTCGCAGCCCAGGCCAGGGGTCCAAAGGGAAGCTGCCTACAATGCAACAGTGTATGTGTTTCTGGGGGTAAAAAGTTTTGATCATCCGAAGGTGTGTGTACAATGGTCTAGTGTTTTTACAGACACTTGCACACAGAGTCTAAGTTTAAAGGAAGTTTTGTTATGCAACACAACGTTTTGTAACAATTTGTAACAAATATGTGTTATGAATGAATGTGCATTAAATATATGAGTAATATTAAGAAGGATCAATTAGGCCTTTATGTGTCTATAAATTATTGTTTCCTCTATTGTATTGTGGTCACCAAGCAATATCCCAGCACTTAACATGCGCTCTGATACTTTTACAACCAGACTATATATACATTAGGATGTGTTTTTACTAGTCAGTTTGTTTTTAATCCAAGATGGATAGTACATTCTTAATCGGTTGCTTGGCCCAGTGAAGGATTGGAAGATAAGTGGCGAGCAATCTCTTTAGATCAAGGGATTTGGTTTAGAGCACTGTTTGTGCACAAGTTGAGCTTACTTTGGCTCCCTTTGAAGGGCTCACCAAACATAACAGGAACAAGCTAGTTATTCATTCTAGACACTGATGCACTTTAGTGTAATTGTATAATTTTTATCACAGGCATTCTCACAGGTTTTATAAAAGTGTAACCACTTCTGAAATGTCATGACAAAAAGCCTTTAATACATGCTGATAAACACAGCAGAACAAAATCTGATGGCAAAGCTCGTTACATGTAAGACATCAATTTTGCAGGAAGCATTTTGGTCCTACAAGGCTTCAGAGCACCAGCCCAACACCTTTTTAAAGGCCTTTTTGTTGAAAGAAAATTAAAAACAAGAAAATGATATCTGCACTACATTTCACAAATGTGTAAATACAGTAAAGAAGAAAAAGATCCTTGTTGGACCACAAAAGGCATTTTTTTGTAGTATGCCTTCTCGATAATGACACAGGCCTGTTGTTTGAACATAATCTTTAAATGTGCCATTGAGATATTAGGGTGCTCAAAATAATTTTCATTACAGGATAGAGGCACAGAAAAGTATGTCTTCCATTACCTTTTTGTTAAGTCCTGTTACTGTCATGTTCATCCCGATTTACTTTGTAAGTCATTGGTCACCGGAACTGTATCCCTGAATTGCAAATTATATTTTACAGGATGAGATGAACTGATTGAGATTGGATCTTGAGTTTATACAAATCCCCTCATGTTCATGTTTCCCATGCAGCTTCCTAAAATGCTCTTTCATTTCTCTTTTTATGGCACAAGGGTTACATTGCTGTGAAGTAACTTTCGAACTGAGATCACCTTTTCAGCATAGTTTTACAGTTACAACAAATTCCAGTTTACATTTGTTTCCTATTTGTGTTCATCAGGTAAAGAGTCATGTTAGGCTTCAGTACAGAGCTTGATCTCCAAGGCTGCCATTATTGGCTGGGTAAATATCCATGCTTTTAGTACTACCTCACCGCTCGCTGGTATTTAACTGGCAGGCACGTTCTCGTGTGGTTGCTGACTTGTGCTTGGTACATCAATATTGGGGTCATCGTCCACTTGGTAACACTTGCCCAAGTTCTTAATGATGTTGAAATTATAACGGGCTGTGTCAGCAATGCTGTTCTCCAGAATCCAGCCATCAGATTCTGAGTCAGGGTCACCAAACCTCAACACATTTTCCATGGCCGTCTGAAGATAACGTACTCCGGTCAACACAGACACCTGGTGGAAAGAAGAAGAAATGGAAAATGTACTTGAGTTTAGCTATAGCTAAGATAAACCAATGCACTTGAAAAGACTGCATTGGTAAATGATGATAGATCTTTATGTTCCTCAATCAAACATTTACATTTCATTACAAAAAGCAAATATAGTTATAAAATAATAACCTCGAAAAGCCAGATGGTGAGAACAATTAAACCAATGGACTGCATTATGTCTGTGTAGTGATCCAGAAGGGCATGCCTGCAGCCCTTTCGATTCAGGTTCAATTCTTCCGTCTGGTAGTCATAGTTATAGTTCGCCGAGTTGTTGGTGATTTGATGTTGGATGCAGGGTCGAGAAGAATGTATGTTACAGCAGCTGAAGGGCACGCCATCGATCAGATATTTACCCTCCACATTACTCTGTAGTCGACTGAAGCAAAGATTATTTCAGTGGATGTATAGGAAATGAATAAAGAATCATTTTAGTAAAGAAATAACAGAATATGTATAATATGTATGATAGTAAACATCAACAATTAAGTGATATCAAAACATTTTATCATGTGTGTTCAAAAACCAAAAACACAATTAAACATTTAATGGATTTAATGGTTATAATGGAAATTGTATTTGATGGATTCATTTGGTGGGATGTTATCTGGCAGATGGGAACCATTAAATCCTATTGGAATGATGTCCAAAACACACTAAAAAACTGAATGTTGTAATGGAAAAGCTAATGGTTCATAATGGTATTTTAACAAAAACCATCAGAATTTCTGTGATGGTTTCTATTGTTTTTAAAACCCTGCCCAAAACACAATCGAATATTTCATATGGGGTCATATGACACGGCTTAAACGAATATTATCGTTTGTTAGATGTAATGCAATGTGTATACACGACTTAAGGTTAAAAAAACGCTGTATTTTCCACATACCGTGCATGTTTGTGTCTCCTCTTTGCCCCGCCTCTCTGAAACGCGCAGATTTTTTACAAAGCTCATTGCTCTGAAAAGCGAGGTGTGCTATGATTGGTCGGTTAACCAGTGCACAGTGATTGGTCGAATACTGCAAGCGTGTGACGCAAATGTAACGCCTCTTACCATATTTGGAACATCAGGTTCAATTGTACTGACAGGTACGCCCACCACTTGGGTATACATTTGGGCGGTCTTAGTCAAATTATACCACGAACTGACGAAGATTTGTGGGGATGTGGTTACATGAGGCGTTTCAGGCAGGTCTGGGTGAGCATTCACTTTTAGATAGAACGCATCTTTTGTTCCGACACTTAAATTTTTGCAATTTTACGTGTCTAATACATGCATGGGCAACTCATAATACACCAAAGACACAGAAAAACACGTATTCGCGCCATATGACCCCTTTAATGGTTATAATGGGAATTTTATTGGTTTTAATGGAAACCGTAATGGTGTCTTCTGGTATGTGATTCTGTTGGTGGGGTGTTCACTGGCACAATGATCCTGTTGGAATATTGCCTAAAATACACTACAATAAGGAATTTTGTCGAGGTTTTTTATGAAAATCGAATGTTTCATAATGGTATTTTAATGTTAACCATTAGAATTTCTGTGATGGTTTCTATTGGGTTTCTTTCTATTGGGTTTCTAGCAGGGCATTAAAATGCATACTTGCTTTACTCCCACTTTTAAAATAACAAATTTTTATTCGTAATTTATCAGAATTAACCACATGAGATAAAAGTGCATTATGGGTAAAATAATTGACTTACTCCACCACTTCACTATTCGTCATATCCAGGTAACGGTTACTGATCCACTGTATGTGAAACCAGTCCCGATAGCCTCCATTGCCACAGCACTGAAACTGCATCTGCAGCATGTCCATTGTGCGCTTAATGTAACAGCGGCCTGGCATGTCTGTGTCCTTATAGTACCGCATGGCGTCGCGCAAGCCCTGAAACAGCGACTCCTCCAGGTCATTGCGCATGCTATAGCACATGAGGGCCCCCACGAGGATGCAAAATGTGAAGAAAAATGTACAAATGATGTAAGGCAGCATCAGCAGCTTCCATCGCAGGAATTTGGTGGTGTCCACGCAGTCGTAGCAGATCTTTCCCCCTAAAAAGTTAACCGCGCAGGCAATCAGACCGACGGAGATAAGCATGTTTGGCACTGAGTCGATCTCCTTTGACATCAGCTCACGGCGCTTCTCGATCTCCACTTTTAGGAACAGGCCCAGACTGAAGAGAGTAACTCCTGTTACCACAGACACACAGTTCAACACCCATAAAACCTGCGCCAATTTGTCTCTATTTGTCTTCGTGAATGTCACTTTTAAGACGGCCATTGTAAAAGGGTGGGTGTGCTTTTACCGTCTCAGCAGTAAATGTTGATATCCTGGTGTCAATTTTATTCTAGGGTGATAAATGAAGGCAAATTGGAGAGGATGGTGAAAATGTTCCACGGAATAGGTAAGTGAACTGGGATAGAAGAACAATAGGGGTTCATAAGCCGCTTACATGAGGTATTTTTACACTCCTGGATGATGACCTTAGCTGGATACCAGTACCGGTACTGAAATCAAAACAGGGAAGATGTGGAAAGAAATGGCAAGATAATTTACATTGTTTGATAATACAGTATATACGTACGCAGTAAATAATGCAAGATTACAACTTAAGAATTCTGTGAATTAAAATGATAACAAAGCTATTAATAACATATTATTTGAAGTACCAAGTCCAAATGCACACTTAAAAATTGTAAGCCGATGTGCTTTAGTGTTCATGAAATTGGTCAAGAACACTATTCTTGTAGGTAAAGTACAATCTCTCTAATACCTGTCAGCTTTCTACTGTACTGTCACAATAACCCCCCTCAAAACCACATAACCTACCTGTTCATTTCTCATAAATTCACATATGGTCATATAATCCATAAACAGGTATTTTAGTTGTAGGCACTTACTTGTTTCTTTCGAGCATGTTGGTAAGAAATAAGACTTGAGGTGAGAAGGTTTAAAGTGACTTCCGTTCAGCCTCGCTTTGACCTCCAACTAATCCATTTATCCTTTGGATTTAATGGAACACCTCCTTGCCATCTGGGCAAATCCCACGCGAATAACAGTAGCGTTACCCCACCCACTTAACAACAGTAATAAAAAACGCTCAACATTCATTTTGTAGTAAAGTAAAATCCATCAGACACAACACTGCCTAAAATTCGTGCGTATACATGAGATGAGGGAGAAATACAGACTCAACTGGAGGAGCCCAACTTTATTCATCATATTTACCAATAAATAAAAGTGTACATAAATAAATAAAAATAATGCAGTTTACTTATTGTTTATTTATTATAATTTAGTGTGCTAAATACAATACATGTATACAGAAATGTGAATCGGGAAAACATTCAAATCTCAAATATGATCAATTTTAGGAAAAATGTGAAATTTTACGCATGCAAGAAAAACAACACAAATCTATTTTAATCCATAATTATTCTTGTTTATAAATCTGAGCTATGTAATTTACAGTACAAGTGGTAACATTTTTAGTCCTCGTCCAATGATGCAGAGACAGTTCAGCATTCATCGACATGCGCAGTAGCAGCAGAATGCAGTCGCCAGGACGATGGCCGTCGATAATTTTCTGTTCGGTCAGTGCATCCTTTACTTTTTAGCGTTTCTGTTCGGTTTCATCGCCGTTGTGCCACTCTCCGAGAACGGGGATGACTTCCAGGGAAGATGCCTGCTGTTTACGGAGGGAATGTGGCAGAATGAGAACATGACGATGGGGAAGCAGCGCTTTGTTGTTGAGGAATGGGGTCCAGAGTCATCCTGCCGCTTTATCACTTTCGTGGGCATCGTGTCGCTCATCCTCTCCGCTGTACAGGCGTGGAGGACGCTTTTCTTTCTTTGCAAAGGGCACGACGAGTAGGTGACCCCCTATGCAGTTACAGTATATCCGGGATTAAATCCTGCTGAAAAACAAAAGAATAATTCTAAGATACCAATATGAATCATCAGCTGTTCCTGCTCACCATTACAGTGGTGTTTTGGGCCTTATTCCTGTAGGGTTTAATATTGTTCTATTGATTCCTATTCACCAGACCCCATCATCATATCCCAATACATCACCAGTAGAGACCAACAGAGACCATCATAATGTAGTTTCCAAAACATTTATAATTATATTATAACCATTAAACCCATTAGAATTTTTTTGATGGTTTGGGGTTTTTTTCTCTGTAGGGATGACATATTTACATTTTCCTAATTTTAATAATCAAAGCAAATCATTTTATGATACACTATTTTATTCAATAGTTGTTCTTTCATCTTTTATAGCTCTCATTTCCACGCCTTCCTGAATTTGCTGCTGTCCCTCCTTGTGGTATTTGTGGTGTTTGTGGCGGGCACCATTACCAGTGTTGGCTTCAACTCATGGTGTGATGCAGTCACTGAAAAGGGGGCCTTGCCAAGCAGGTAAGCTGTGACAGTATAAATCTGAACAAAAATCGTAATATTACTAAAGTTTTAAGATGGGTGCATTTCTCTTTGGCAGTTGTGAGGACCTGCAAGACACTAATTTAGAGCTTGGTGTTGATAACTCATCCTTTTATGACCAGTTTGCCATCGCACAGGTAAAACATTTTCTAGTGTCAAGCTAATCTTTCAGAAGTCTCATGCACAAAATACTCCTAATAAAGGATATTAATGCAACATTTTTTGTCTGTTTCGCTCTTTCACAGTTTGGATTGTGGTCATCTTGGTTATGCTGGTTGGGTCTAACAGTGCTGGCCTTCATGAAGGTTTATCATAACCACAGGCAGCAGGAGCTGCTGGACAGTCTAGTTCAGGAGAAGGAGCTTCTGCTCGGTCATCCTTTACAGAGTTCTTATGTGTATAACAGGAATGTCATGATGTAAACCAACATCTCTCTCTCTCTCAGTCCCTTTACAGTATATACCAGTTACACCGCTACTAGTTTATGAGACCTGAAATAATAATCTTAACCATTTTGTACAAAACCTATGACAAATATTACATTACTCTGAGTCTGGTCTTTAGTATCATTTGCAAAGTATGTTTATGTTTAAATGAATGATCATTGCACATGCCATACTCAAGGCTCAGAGAGTTAAAGGTCCAGTGATGTTCTCTAGACATCATACTGATACTGGTACATGGGTTGTAAAATGTTGTATTTTTATGGTTATGCAAATTTATTATTATCAGGATTAAGATGGGGTATGTGTTCTTACAAGAGCTAAAATAAGCTAAGTACAATATGAAAAAAGCGCAATGACACACATGGTGGTTTTATTTTGTTTAATAAATTATGAATAAATATATGAGTATAGATTTTTTGCAGTAAGAAATTTGTTTTCATTCAACACATACAAGATGATACCGTTATTATTAAAAAATCAAATGTACATATGATACCAGATCACTTAGTTTTGGCAAAACATCTCACAACTGTATCAATTTGGATTTGCGTCTCAACGATCAGCGTTTAAACGTTTTGCTGTTTTTGTCGCCACCTAGTGGCTGAAATATTTTTTTTAAAGAATTGCACATATTCAACTAGATTTGATCCTTGTTTCCTTATAAACAACCAAATAATTAAACATTTTTATCGGAATATAAACGTAAATCATTTCAACGCATAGGCATGCATTTGCTCGTTTCCATGGTTCTGTTTAAATGGTAATTACGCTATATTTTTTTGGCAAAATTGCTTAATTGGATTATAGAAAAAGACCACAAATGATAAAGAATATTAAGAATCTTGAGATTTTGCCTTCTTTTTCCATTTATTTTCACTTACAATGGAAAACAGACACTTAGTTTTAGGCTATCTCAGTAATATGAGACAATGACATTGTAATTTAATTTGGATATCAATCAAATGAAGACTGAACTCCCACTGTTGTCTTTCGTAAAACCTACACACAAAAAAAAAACAACGGAAAAAGTACTGGCAGCTTATTACACAGACTTTTTAACCGTAATTAAAACCGGAAATTTTCTGTTAATTGACAGTGTGCCCACAGTAAAAAAAACAAGAACATTTCTGTTTTTAATGGTATAACTACTGTAAAAAACTAAACATGTTCTGTTATTTAAAAGTATATGTATAAAAAACAGTTATTTTCTATGTTTTAGTGGTATACCTGTAGAAAAGTGGATATTTTCTGTGTTTTAATGGTATACCTACAATAAATAAATAAGGCAATTTCACTCATTTAATGGTATACCAACACTCACTGACTTTCCCCGGTAATTAAAAAATGGAAAAATACTCTTAATGTACTGTATAGTTTACCTACAGTAAAACAAAACCCTTTTTTCTACAGTAGGCTATACATAAGTGTGAAGAAGCAGTAAACAACAACTTTGTAATAAAAACAGATTCTTTAATGAATACAAATAATTTGTAATTACAAATAATTACTAAATAAGTAATAATGACTAAAATAGAAAAACATACTGTAAGAGGTCTTACTTGAGCAAACAACTTCTTTGGAAATTGGCTTAAAATTTTACTTTAAGGTGCATGTGTAAGGACAAGTGGGCAAATTACAAATACATTTCAAGAAACCAAGTTAACTCCAATATTGCAAAACTGGGAACATCTTCAACAGTCAACTTTGAGATGCAATGTAATTCCAGACCTAAACCAGGACTGAACCACTGAAAAGGCATCTAAATGAAAAGTTAAAAACACTTAACCTTCAACTACTATTTACAATTACATTTTACAATGATGAACATGCATAAGGATATGTTGTAATATCACATTGTAATATCACAGTTCGTGTGACACGCATCCATGCTTATATTGTCACATTTAAGAATTTAGGTTGGTTGTACAAACCACTGCAGTCTATCTGTCTTTCCGATTTTCTTCCCAACTTCTGCCTCGCTTTCGATTTCAACATGGCGGTGGCGTGAAATCAGTCTATAAGCGGGATATCCGTAACCTTAGTAAAGTAAGTAAAGTTACCTGCGGTGGTGGTTGTCGCATAAAAAACAAGAAACACAGACGGCCAGATGCTACGTTTAAAATAGCGTTCATTGTAAATTAATTTGAAAGACACCACGATAACTGTCAACCAAACTATACAATATCACTAATAATGGTAATAAAGCAGTCGTTTAATTGAAATGTCGTGTAAATATTTTATTAAGAGTACTTAGGAAAGTGGAAAAACTTGGGTAAAATGTTGTGTTACGGCTGTGCTTTATACGTCCATGACCATAAGTTGTCGGAGCCGCGATCACGGTCCCATAATGCAATTCGAAAATGTGTATACACGGAAAAACACCCGTAACACATGTTGTATGGAAAATTCCCGTTAAAATATACAGTCATTTAACTGTCAATGTACAGATTTTTTTTACAGTGTATTGTTATTTACTTAGAATGCATTTCATACTGTAGCTGTTGTTTGTGTTCTATATAGCCCAATAATGTTCCTAACATGGCTTTGTGATCTGTGATGACCTTGTCACAATGTGTTAGTCACAATATGTTGTTTGGCTTTAGCAAGTAGATAAAGGGACAACGTGATCAAAAGTCAATTTACAGTCAAGCACCCTATACAGTAAGTAGCCTACACCAGCCCTTTTGTTCAGACATAAAATGTGAAGCTGGTTTAAAGATTTACAGATCTGTCACAGAGGCTAAAATTTTCACAGAGTCTCTCTGAGAAGAATGTGGATGAGCCATAGTCAGTTCAGTACAAACAGCATTCCATCCATCTCCCTCCCATTTCTCTAAAGGCCTAATGATGACTTCAGAGATAAGTCATTTGTGATATGTTTTAAGCAAGTATGCTATTTCTTGGTAGCCCAATAAATATATATGAAAAGATCATATCACTTATTTCATATTTTGGATTTGTTCTTAAAAATCAAAATACCCTCAATGTATTCCTCACCTGTTACACAAGCAGAACCTTTAGAGAACCTAGAGCCAATATACTTGAATTCCTCTTAATGGCTTCTTCGGTAACCCTCATCATAAGAGAAAGACTTTCAATTAATTTATGTATGAAGTTAACAAATATAGAATATTTAAAACTCCACAGAGTTAAAGAATACATCTTTTATGTGGAGTCTGACATCTTACTGCGGTTCCAGCTGTCGCACAAGTGTACACAAGTTTAGGATCACTTGACTAAAATGTTTCTCTTGACCTTACAAATTCTTTGATCTGGAGGTGTGTGCCTAAATGTTTTTGATTAGTTTTGTGGACAAACAATAGCTAAAACCGCTTCTTTAATTGCAAAACTAACATTTTATTTAATAAAAAATGTTATAAAAAGGGCTAATTTAACTCAATGAAGTTGCCAGAAAAAATATTTCACGTTGTATCATGTAAACATAATTCACATTATCATTTGTGTTACTGCATAGTTTTATTTCGTTTTCTAACTTGGAAATGTGGGAAAATTTGGAAAAATGATTAATTAGTGACCCTGGTTATGCACTTGTGTGATAGAAGCAACATCATTTGGTTTTTGGACACATGGGGTCTTGGTCCATTGACATGCATATTTCTGGTCAGTCAGGATCTACCAGTACAGTGTGATAGATTTGAAAGGAGCAACATTGTAAGTGTCTTACAATACATGTAAGCCTTAAGGTATACAGACTAATCTGCAAATGCAATGCAGTGATCAGTACTTGATTTACCCCACATGCAAGTTTAACTATATGGACATGTGTGCTTCAGTCCCATGCAAGTGGACAGACAAATGCTCTCACACACACTCACACACACACACACTCACACACACACACACACGCACGCACGCACGCACGCACGCACGCACGCACACACACACACACACGCGCACGCGCACACACGCACACACACACACACACACACACACACACACACACACACAGGCTTTGGTTGACTATCCCCGTGGGGACAGTCCATAGGCGTAATGTTTTTATACTGTACAAACTGTATATTCTATCCCCTATCCCTAACCCTATCCCTAAACCTAAAGATCATAGAACACTTTTTGCATTTTTAGATTTGTAAAAAATATTGTTCTGTACAATTTATTAGCTTTTTTGCCCCTGGGGACCTCAATTTTGGTCCCCACGGTGACACGAGTCCCCATGTGTTGGTGTGTATTCAGGTTTAGGTCCCCACCGGGATATACAAACATGAACACACACACACACACACACACATGTCTGGTTTACTATCCCCGTGGGGACAGTCCATAGGCGTAATGAGTTGTTTACTGTACAAACTATATATTCTATCCCCTACCCCTACCCCTAACCCTAAACCTAAAGATCATAGAACATTTTTTGCATTTTTAGATTTTTAAAAAATATTGTTCTGTACAATTTATTAGCTTTTTTTGCCCATGGGGACCTCAATTTTGGTCCCCACGGTGACACGAGTCCCCATGTGTTGGTGTGCATTCAGGTTTAGGTCCCCACTAACATATAAAAACCAAGTCCACACACACACACACACGCACACACACACACACATGAATAAGTGCACAATGTATTTAGCCTACAGACTTTAACCATTTTTGTGGACTTGATCTGAGGTTTATGTCTATTACAGTGCTTTGCTTCACAGATCTTCTTGTTTCCTTGTATTTCTACTTATGTACAAGGACATTTTAAACAACACATTAATTGAAATATTACAATTATTTATGTTTTATTTAATGTATAATTTATTGTATATGGTATATCGCATTCTACTTTACATGCAGTAGGGTATCTGTCAAGTCTATGATTTTGTGCTAAAACTCATCATGTATCATTGCCCATAGAATCAGTTTTTTAAAGCTGAGAAATGTCAGCAGTTGGGATAGTTTCACTGTGACCTCAAAGAACTGGTCTGCCATGTAGACAACAGCTTCCAATTAGATTTTTCCAGTCAGAGGATGGCATCTTTACAAGCACATCCTGTAGAATAGCATTCGTGCTTGTTTTTGAATGGTAAAATATGCATTAATACAGCTAGTGACATCAGCTTTAGATGCCACTTGAACAGGACATGAATAAATTAGTAAAATAAAGTGACTTAAACTCCTGATATTTTATTATTATTATTCTTTGCATATACAGCCTACTATTCCTTTATGATGTCATTTGTTGTTACAGTATATCAAATTACTGTGTGCTTCACTATCAGGTTTAATACTATATATTATAATTATTGTCATATTTATTGTGTTTAAAATAGAGAGCGAACTGAATAAGCATTCTGCTTGCCTAAATTCAATGAGGGCAACAAAATAGGTTTCAAAAGAATGAGGATTAAAAAACAAGGATGAAACAGTTTTCTGTGAAAATAATTATCAAAATAGAAATTATTAGATTCTTAGTTGATAATGGCTGAATATCATAATCATATATGTCACGATAGCTATAGAGCCTTATTTGTAAAGTAAAAATAATAATTTTCTTTATTCAATTTGAAACCCATATACATTTTCATCTCTCCTTGTTTGGTCAAATGCCTCTTTTAAATGTTAGCAATGTGAAAACCTGAGACCTGTTGTACATCATCATTAAATGCATAGGCCTAGTTGAAATCTCTCTCTCTCTCTCATACTCCTCATTGACATTTTATTGTGAATTGCAGTATCGCCCTCTAAAAGAATACAACTGACTGTATTGTTGTAAATGTGTGCTTTTTGTATTGTATTGTTATACATAGTTGAAAATTTCGAGTTAACTCATTTGAAAAGTTTACACAGTTGATCTGATTTGATTCACAATACAAGAGTAAATGAATAGAAATGAATCAAATGTGAGACACTGAAAATTGTAAATCAATCATGTATAGGCCTAAGTAAACTCGACAACTGTAAATTCAAGCCGGGGTTTCTCTTAAGAAAAGGTGTGTTCGTCCTCCTATAACCGGTCTAGCAAGTAGGTTTAGGGTGAACGAACTTCGTTAAAGAGCCCACGCATGCTAGGAACCTCTCTGACAGGTCCAACCGGCATGATCATCATTCCACACCAACCTGTGTGAGACCCCGTCTATTTGCTCTCTATAAAAGCGCCATGTGTTAGAAAGCACAGCATGCAGTAGTTGGTGTGGTTGGAAAGATCTCTCTGAGAAACGATTCATCCGGGCTTCGAGTGTGAATGTTTTTCTTTCTCAAGCAGCGAACAACAGATGGTGAAGGATCTATGGCATTCAATCTACATCGCGTTTAATACTCTTCGGTAACCTGTAGCTTCCTCTTTGGTCGAGTGGTTCTCAACAGTTCAACAGTTCCTATCAAAATTGTGAAATGTTCAGGACCACTTGATCAGACGAAGGAAAATGTCAACAGGGTGTTACTATGTTAAAACCAGGTTTGTTGAATTCACAGAATAATGCTTTGTTTGCTTACAGTCTGTGTACAGTAACCTATGTGCCTTTCTGTCTCTGTCTCTCAGTTTTATTACTCATGCCTGCTTTTATGTTTTGAATTGATTTAATGCATTTTGTATGAAAATAAAAAAATTAAATGTACCTCTTTTCTTTTTGACTTTGGATATTCTGTATTTTGTAAATACGAACAATGTTGTAACTCTGAAGAAATATTGCTTTTTACAATTTAGATGAAACACGGAGGCTATAGCAAAGAATTTAATTTTGGACGATTTATTCAAAATAAAATGTTTCTTACAAAAGTAGCCTATGCAAAAGTTTTTTGGTGCAGACAAAATTATCATAGTATCATAATTAAACGAACTAATAGGCCTATATCAGAACAACGCTATCATATAAAACAACTACATGTTGGGTAAAGCTTTGAAACCCCTCTAGACGTCAAGAAAAGACCCGAAGAGTCTTAAAATGACAGCCTGTGGAATTCATGAATGATATTCTGAGGCTCATCCTTCCATTAATGGGAATTTGGCCAGATTACACAGGGTAGAAAACAGCTGAGGAGTTCCCTCAGGACGCGGTCTTTAGGATTCAGGTCAGGTCTAGTGTGACTCAAGGGACCACTGGACATGTTGCAAATCACTTCAAAATGGATTGTAAATATCGGACGCACGAAATTCTGTGAAATGTAATGTATTTCCCCATCAAAGACCCGTGTAAGCCAAAGCCAGGCAGATGGTCGCACATATCTGCTTATTTTTACAAAGCAACAAGTTTTTGCACTGTATGTTTTTTAGTAGCTCTATTTAAATTCTCTGGGTAAGAATATAAGTTTTGTGAAACCTGAAATATATATAACATGCCTATTACAACGGTAATCCATGAATACATACAAGGTAAGTGATTGTGTTCTCAGACATGGTTAAGTGGAATATATTTAAAATAAATAAAAAAGGATAAAACATTGACATAAACAAGAATAAAACACTTAGAGAGAGAGAGAGAGAGAGAGAGAGAGAGAGAGAGAGAGAGAGAGAGGCGGAGGCAGCAGCACAGACTTGAATTGATCCAGTCTACGCTCAGTTTTGATTCAACCAGGTATGCTCGCGCTTCTGGGGTGAGCACATGAACAGGATGGAGTCAGATTGACGTAATTCTGCACTGACAATATTGACATTTTAAAAGGTACATGCGGTTTAGTAACAGCTTCACTTAGATTCCTGCCACATTGCTGCATTAAGCAGCATTGTTGGGTAATAACTTTTAACTCTTATGAAAAACGGCACGAAAAGGAAAAGGTTTCACATGGCTTTACGTGATTCACCAAAAGACTCAGGACATGTACAGCAGAAGGAAACACTTGTGGAATTTAGTACTTTTCTATTGGATGATGATGTTATATTTGGATTGACAAGTCATTATCTGAAGCGAAAACAAAAGGTAATACTTAATTTCAAGTGTGCACTGCTGTTTTGTTTACTTGTGTTACATATATTACAATTAACATGAAAGTGTGAGGTGACGTACTGCATTTCCTAGGAGGAAAAAGAACACGTAGGCTACAAGTCATTTCAGCACCAAGAACAGCTCCGTCTAACAGACGCAACATGTTTGTGTGACTGCTACAGTATGTCCAGACAAGTAAAAAAATCACATAAGACAATGATTCTCGTCGTTTTTTACGTTTAACAGACATCTAAACCCTTAAACGGCGTAAAAACATGACATTACATTGAACTGCGTTAAAACTGAATTCACATTTACTCACAGTGTAAAAGAACATAGGCCCTATATTTCTAAACCGGTTTACACAATTAATTCTTAAGTATTAAACGATGTAAATACATGCAAGGTGTATGCAAGAGTCAAGAATGAATAAACTTTAAAATCCTTTATTGGAGATGTAAATAGCGAATACGGCCGCATGGTGGCGCTAGAGTATTGTTAAAGGCTGATTGCAGCACAGAAATTTCATGATGAGAGCCTCTCTCTCTCTCTCTCTCTCTCTCTCTCTCTCTCTCTCTCACACACACACACACACACACACACACACACTATGAATTTGGGGGGGTACATTGCTGTTTCACACTAGATTTGTTAAATTCACTTACTTTGCTCAATTTGTCCACCAAGAATGTATACAACTTTAAAATCTATTCATAAATTTATACGCAGTAAAATTATTTTATTTTATACATAAAATGCAGGATACTATATGCACAGTACAAACACATGAAGTAGTACATACCATGTTGGCAAGAATCAATTTACACTTTTTCCCTTTAAAAACTTTGCAACACTTTACAAAAGTACAAAAGAACATGACGCGAGTTTAATCTGTGTTCATCTGAATCAAAGTCAGAGGATGAGCTGTCCAAACGGCCATTCCGCTCCGCCCATAGTGACTCAATGTGAATAACTTTGAAACATAACTTCATTCATTGACGCAAAGGTGGGACTGTGAAGCCGAAAACTTGCAACACTTTTCTGACGAGCTTTCCATCATGCCTAAAAGCTGGGGAAACTACATTTGCGACGGTTACATGGAGTTATGGTAATCCACAAGTGTAAATGTTTGTTAAAAGTCGTGAAGTGAGTCGGATCAAATCACACTGTGTGGTGCGAGTAGCTACCCGGGGACATTTAATACAAGAAACATGCGCTCTAATTATTGGGTACAAGGTGGTGCGCGCAGACAAGATGCCAGAAGGTTCACGGTGAGATATGACTTGACAGAAACAACGCATATTTTATGAAAGAATGCTAAGCGTTTGTTAACTTTGTTGTTTAACTCTTATTTGATTCATTTTGTTTAATGTTGCTTTTTGATATTTCTTGTGATGTTAACAGTCTACATAAACTTAAACATCTCTAAATTTGAATGCTTTTTATATTTCTTTTTTTTCTTCTCAAATTAGACTGTTGAGATATCAGAATCAGCGCACACTCCAGCAATTAATCCGAGGAAAAGACTTCATTCAGCAGAGGAAGTGCAATGCGGCAGCCGGCCAAACCCGGAGGGTGCCGGTGGCTCAGTGTCCGTAACGGAGTTAAGTCATTTCCAGAACAAGCATGGGCGAGAAAACCTGTGTCAGCGATGTCAAGTCATCGCGAACGATCTGAACAGGCAGGCGCTGGAGCTGGCCGAGCCAGGAACGCTGAAGGTTTGTGCATTCGACTAAACATTAAAGCAATTCTTCTCAGGGCATGTTACACCATGAAGAGACTGACAGTTTTGTAGTCTGTTATTATTAGACAGTCTTAAGAATGTCCATCGGAATGCAGAATTTAAGAAAATTGAGAGACAATACAAGTGTAGAAAATGCGTTAAATCCACAAAGATGTGTTGTAACATAATTTGCTTTGCAATAACGATATATCAGATCACATTTATAACCAACAGATTAGCCGGTGACCATTATGAATTGTGGTGCAGTGCAAGTTCACAACACCATTTGTCATTGAGGTCTTTGGACACATTACCACAGCACTGAGGGTAAAATCTTAAAGGGACAATTCACCCAAAAATGAAAATTCTGTCACCATTTACTGACCCTCTTGTCATTGTATGACTTTCTTCTTCAGAACACAAAGGAACATATTTTGAATAATATATATTAATAATAATATAATGAGGGTAACCAAACAACAACGGTACCCATTTACTTCTATTGTACAGACACAAAAACAATGCAAGTCAATATGTACCGCCATTGTTCATTTACCAACATTCGTCAAAATATCTTTGCTTGTGTTCTGCAGAAAAAAAGTCATACAGGTTTTAAAAGACAAGCGAGTGAGTAAACTATGACAGAATTGTATTTTTCAGGTGAACTATCCCTTTAAGGGCATCCTGATTCTGTGTAGCAGAAACTGTTGACTGCAGAATAAGCTTCACCGCCTCTTCAGCACATAATGGCCAAAAAGATGAGCTGTGCTGCATTTGGACTCTCGCATGCATGTCTGCTTGACATGACTCTATATAACGGTCAAAACCAATACAATGCCCCTTTCCACCCTGATATCTAGGATGCTAGGTTGTATTGCAAGTAAAACACACATTCCAATAAATGCCGAGTGAAAGTGTCCAACTCAGCAGGATTTTACGGTCCTATTAATCGTGAGTGATGGTACACTGGCTATACTGTATTCAAGAGAGGAAACGCTGAAATAAATGCAAGCAGTCAAGCTTGTCATTGATGATGAGCATTCTGATGATATTAGCTGATCTTTACTGCAAAAAGAAAAGGGTGCAGCACACTTGTTTTACTTCACCAACTGAGCTTTTCCTTAATGTGTGATAAACTAGAAAAGACTGCATTATCAAGGCTATCAACTAATTAATGATATAAAGAGATTTAACATTGTCTGACTTAATTGAGTTCTGACCCCGTTTCCTCCGTTGTTGCTCCTATTTATACACATTGACGTCACAGTTGGAGAGTGTGCAAATAAGCTGTTTTGTTTCCATGTTTGTCTGACCAAGTTTATACAGTATACTGTCACGACTGGTGGTGAAGAACCCAAGCGCAGGCAACGGCAGTGAAGGGGTTAACAGATATATTTATTTAAACAGAAACAAAACACCCACAATGGGGAAAACGGAACTCAGAAATATATATATAAAACAAAAGACTTCCCACGAGGGGGCAAAATGAAAACAAGACAAATAACTAAACTCAAGGTACTCGACACAACGTCTTAAACTAAAACAAGGCAGGATAAAACTAAAGCAAAAACACAAGACTCACAGTTCTCACACGACACAGGAACACGGGCGACGGCATGAACACATACACAATACACGAGCACAGGACAAAGAAACATGAGGGTAAATATAGGAACACAAACGAGGGATAACGACATGGGGCAGGTGTGGTACATTAAACACTTAGGGAAGGATAACGAGGAAACGAGATGGCGGGAACAGAGACGAGACACTGGAAAAACACATGAGAGGTAAAAACAAACATCTCATGGCCTTCCCACATAAAACCCAAGGACTCTGCCCCGATCCCACCACACGACTAGAATTTCATAAACAAGACGGTGGGACCGTGACAGAGCCCCCCCCCCTTAATGAACACCTCAGGTGTTCACCAAGGGGTGACTAACAAGACCTGACAGACTGGACCAAAGACAAAAACCAGACAAACATGGTGAACAAGACAAGGGGCAGACATGACAACAAGACTACAGGACTGGGGTGGCATACAAAAACAACAAACATGGGAGGGGGGGTGGGGCAAAACAAGAGTTCATAGGGGGAGTCCAAAGGGTTGGGGGGAAAGTCCCAGTCCCCGGCTGCGCTCGAGGGCGCTGAGTCCTGGGGGACTTAGGAGGAGTCCGGGGGGAACAGTCTTTGCCCTGGGAGTCTCCCAGGGACCGGCTGGACAGGGCTTGACGCCGGCTGGACAGGGCTTGACGCCGGCTGGAAGGCCGCTGGACAGTGGCTTGACGCCGGCTGGAAGGCCGGCTGGACATGGCTTGAGCCGGCTGGAAGGCCGCTGGACATGGCTTGACGACCGGCTGGAAGGCCGGCTGGACACGGCTGGACCCGGCTGGATCCCGGACTGGACCGGCTGGCACCGGACTGGACGCCGGCTGACCGGACTGGACCCGGCTGGCACGACTGGACCGGCTGGCACCGGACTGGACGCCGCTGGACACGGACTGGACCGGCTGGACACGGACTGGACGCGGACTGGATCACAGGACTGGACACAGGCTGGGGTGGAGTCCGCGCTGCCCGCCGCTGCCTCTTTTTCTTCAGCCGCGCCACCCGCCTGGAGGTCGGCTGAAGAAAAGAGGCAAAAGGCACGGCTGGCTCTGGCTGGGACTCTTCGGATGTGGACTCCCAGGATGCTCGCCTCCCCCACTTGCCACCGAGGCTGGCTGGTGGTGGAGAGGCTGCAGGAGGTGAGGAGGAGGACGGTGTGGAGTCCCCCAAGGTGAGAGTACCCACCACACGGTCCTCCGGGATGGATGCCAGACCGGGACGAGAGGAGATTGGACTATTGCTGGGAGAGGAGTCTTTGCCACACTCCTCTCGAAGCTGCAACCGTTCCACTAATTGTGGGAACGGCTGGTAAACCAACTCCTCCCGCTCCAGAAAAGATGGTGGGTCGTCCATCCCGGCCATGAGGTAGGCACTCACCAGTACCTCGGGGATGGATGCCTTCCTGGCCTCGACCTCCCGAGCATAGTCCTGTAAGGACCGATGGCACTGGGCCGGGAACGGGCCACCTCCGGCGTGTGACTGGGAGGCTAATGCCTCCCACCATACCGGATTGCCGGTACACGGCCACCGGCTGGTTGGGAGCCTGTCCATGGGGCTACCTGCTGGGTTCAGTATTGGCTCGTGTATTCCTGTCACGGGTGTGGTGCAGAGAACCCAAGCACAGGCAACGGCAGTGAAGGGGTTAACAGATATATTTATTAAATGATAGACAAAACAGAAACAAAACACCCACAATGGGGAAAACGGAACTCAGAAATATATATATAAAACAAAAGACTTCCCACGAGGGGGCAAAATGAAAACAAGACAAATAACTAAACTCAAGGTACTCGACACAACGTCTTAAACTAAAACAAGGCAGGATAAAACTAAAGCAAAAACACAAGACTCACAGTTCTCACACAACACGGGCGACGGCATGAACACATACACAATACACGAGCACAGGACAAAGAAACATGAGGGTAAATATAGGAACACAAACGAGGGATAACGACATGGGGCAGGTGTGGTACATTAAACACTTAGGGAAGGATAACGAGGAAACGAGATGGCGGGAACAGAGACGAGACACTGGAAAAACACATGAGAGGTAAAAACAAACATCTCATGGCCTTCCCACATAAAACCCAAGGACTCTGCCCCGATCCCACCACACGACTAGAATTTCATAAACAAGACGGTGGGACCGTGACAGTATACAACACCACTTGGGGGTTATTGTTCTTAAGAACAATGTGTGTAAAGGGAGGTGCAGAGACGATAACATCTCAATGGGAAGTCAAAGCCACCTACTTCTACTACTCAATGAAAGTGTGATCCTGTTGGCTTGGTAATGCATTTCCTTGAATGGCCAGAAGCTGTGCATTCCTCCACATTGACTGAGTATTAAAGAGTTGGACCTGTCTATAATGTCCTGGTTTTAAATAGTGTATAACAATGACCCAAACTGACCCAGCCAATGGGATGTCCATGTTTACCATAAGGCACAGTGGTTTTGTTCAGCCTGTTTATATGTAGACAACATGATTATTTTCTACTGTAAGTAGAATTTTGGTAATTGCTCTCTCTCTCTTTTTTTGTTATTTATGTGCTGCTTTTCTATGGTGGGATAATCTTTAGCTATCAAAGATTTTCAAGGTTTGTTTTAGAGAAAGTTAAAGATATCACATGTTTTGGGAAACTTCTGCTCTTGTAGCTTGCTCGCAAAATTCGGGTTTTCAGTCTCTGCCTCACACAATGCGTTCAATGCAGAAATACATGGGAAATGTGGCCAAATTTATTTAATATAGACAAAATGCATGTTGGTACACATCTACAAATAATATAACTTGATTTGGTCAGTTATTTTGCACATGTGAAAAGAAAAACGAAACGAAACGAAAATGAACAGAAAAGTTCAACTGTGTTTCATGCATTCTGAACTTTTTACAATGTTAAACGTGCCGGCTTCTCAAAAATGAGTTGGACTTATGATGAAGTATTTCTGTGCCCAGCGTTTCAGAAAGTTTTTTTCGAACATGAAATTCCGTTACGTAACAACTTTTCTTAGTCCCTGATTGGACAATTCTCCTGAAAAAGCATGCCCACACATTAACCAGCAAGAGCGGGAGAAAGAGCTTGTGCACACTTCAACCAGAGCGAGTTATGCAGGGATAATGCATAATAGAGGGATGTATTGTGTGCTTGTGCTTCAGTTCCGTCCCCCCGCACGCGTTCAGGAGGTCGACTGTTTTCGGAAATAATCGTACACAGCTGTATCTGTCTTTTATAAATGTTATCAAACTAAATACTCTTCGAAGATACGAAGTAATCAATATTACTCTATAGGCACTCAAGATTAATTTGAGATTGGCAGGAACTGCATGTGTTACATCCGCTTTAAGAATGTTATGTTGTCGGCGACAATGGCGTTGTGGTTAGTGCGCCGACACGTAGTGTCTCGGCCCTATGACCCGAGTTCGATTCCCATCTCGAGTGTCCTTTGCTGGTCTCACTCCCTTGTCTCTTTCCAATTTCCAATGTCCTATCCATTAAAAAATGCAAAAGGTATACCTAAAAAATATATTCAAATATATCTAAAAAAAAAGAATGCAGTGTTATCTAAATCTATATCGACTTTATCTATGTATTATTCTGTAGATTTCAGTATAATGAAACAAGACTAAGTGTGATAATGTGGTTTTATACAGTTATATAATGCATGCACTGCAAAAAAATGAGACCATCATTAACCTTATCCAAAGTCTCTTTCTTCACCATGAGATTGATGAATAACACAGGCTGGTAAGCTTTTTTGCCGTCCTGAAAGCAGAGAGGGGATAAGTAGTTGTTTTCTTAGACTCCAATTACAAGTCTCAAGATAAGATGAAATTTGGTGCAAGAGTAAAGCATTTTCTTATTTGCTGTTTTAGACAGAATTAAATTGCTTGTCAGCTCAGACAATCAAGCTTGGGTCCAGACAGACAGATTAAGCTGTGAGATATCCCCTTGAAGACTGAGTGTTTGACAAAAACAAGATGAAGTAATCTTATAGGCCACTTTTACCACACAGTGATTCATGCTTTCAACACTGGAGACTGTTTGTGAGACCCAGCCCTTAGAAAGGGTATAAATTAAAAAGTGTTGGAGCAGCCAAAAGCCATTTTGATTTATCAATAGAAAACAAATTAAACTGCATTATGTACAGGTAGACATCTTAATCAAGTACAAATCATTAGCATCACATCACTATGAATTAAATAATTTATTATTTTAGCAAACCCCACTGATGAACACATTCCTTCAATCTCAAACTCACAGAATAAAAAACAACCCACTGCAATAGTTTAAAAGTCACCTGTGGGAAAACTGCAGACTTGGCAACCCTGATATTTCTCATATTATGAATAAGTGGGTGTTTTTATAATTACAAAAGTGCCAACACCTGAATAACTTGTACCTGGAAAACATACAATTTGTGTAAACTAATGAAATAGGTCCCACTCATTTTTGTCAGCATTTTGCTGTCTTCCTTGCTTAATTTCACTGTGTGGTGACTTATATTTCAGCCATTACATTGAGTAGCTCTTATGTTTTTCTCAATCTAACATCACCGTGCACTTCAGTGATTTTCATCGACCGCAATCTTGAGGCATGTCAGGCCCATTTCTGAGTGCCGTCTATTTACATGTCCCCTAAAGTACCAGAATGGAGATCTCGAGAACTGAGTGCTTTCAGCATATTTCGCTTTTTAAGGCAACTTAGAAAAAAACACCACAAAATATTGTCATAGCTGTGAGTTTAGATGAAATAGTAAGTATCTGACTGCCCCCCTGCGTTCAACACTAGTATGACTGCATACATCCATGACAATATTTACTGAAGTCATTGCTACTACCACCCAGAGCATTCTAGTTAAAAAGGATGATTACTACAATCACCCAGGGCCTTGTACTGAAAATCACCTCACCATAAATTCAACAGCAAGTCTATCTCATAAAAGGCCCACACTGGTCTCACTGGAGGGGGTGAAGCAATCTCAAAGAAATAAACTGGAATGGAATGATGTGCTGGTCCATGTGATGAGAATTTAAACCTGTATGTGTCCCTGCTGCCTCGGCAGTCAGCCTGCCAGGCATGACCGTAGTTTATAGGTGAAGCAAGTGGGGTATTTTCCCAAGGGGATTATGGGTTCTTTTTTCTTTACAGGCTTATACTTATACCAATGACCTCTTATTCCCTACGTGATTATTCGTCCAATCACTTTGTCCTTGACTTGCTAGCAGATGACCTTTTGCCATTGCAAGTGAAGGTTTCGCTCTTTTTCCCTCAATATGAAGACCAAAAGACTAAGGCTGACCTCATTGGTCCATGTTGAATGTTTCTGAGGATCACAGTCTCTGCTGTCTATCTTTGTGCTTACTATCTAAGACAAGAGTGACAGCCTTAAATACATCTCAGATCTCAGAGATTTATCTTCCCCATGCTTCACTTATGTCTATCATTGAAACCCATTTCCTTTGTGTCATTTTCTTTTTCCCATTTGTTGAGAACCTGGACATGGAAAGGTTCTGATTTGCTTTTGTGAACTGGTCATCTTTAGAACGTTGATGACCAGATGACATGTTATCAACACGCTCTTCTCCTTCGCTCTATTCCCTTTCCATCTTGCGCTGATTATGTCATGCCCTGAGGGGTCACAACTTGTCCATCACAGATCAATCCATCACAATGATGGGATGGTGGTTGTCATGACAACCTGTTTGAAGGATGGAATAAGAATCACAGTATCCATCCAATTTCCATTAAATTTCCTTTATTTAAACATCATATCACACATACATTAATCACATTAATGATATACTGAAAGCATACCTGGCCACCCTGGAGCCTTTGCATGCTTATCTGTCCACCGTGGAGTTCTCTCTCTGGTGAGTCCAAACTAATGAGAGTGACCTTTGGTTCTCTATGGAGTCACAGAGGCAGGGTGAGCAGTTCTGCAGGTAAACAACAAGAGAACTAGGCTACTGCAGCTCAGAATTGAGATCAATGCCGAATTTGCATTAATCATCCAGAGAGCTCATTCACGGCTAATGCATGATGACTGATGAATGTGTGAGTGGGAACACGTGTGAAGAGTGTGGTATAAAGTGCCCTGGCTGTGGAACAGAGCCAGAAGCTAATCAGAGTATTGCACCGTGCTCTGAGACCCTACAAATCCCCACCTGAGTGGGAGAGGCACCAAATTACAGTTTAATATTGCAGATTCACCCCAAAATCCTGTCATTATATCTCACCCTCTGGTTTTTCAGAAATTTCTTGCTTCCATTTAACACAAAAGAGAAAATGTTGAATACTGTACCGTTTGGTCCTTCTGTGCAATTACAGTAAATGGGGACTGAAGCTTTAAAGCTTAAAAAAAATGTAAAGGACACCATAAAAGTGGTCTAAATGATTAATGTGCTATACTGCATTCTCAAGTTAAAAGCTGCTTGGAGAAAAGATTATTCGTATCTTAAAATCCCTGTGAACTGGAAGTTGCGATCGTTTTTACTTCCGTATTCTGACGCATTTTCGAGTGAAAAGGAATTTCAAATGAGAAAATTAGTGGGCGTGGCTTGCGTTTTTCACTGCGAATTGATTGGATGTATAAAAACAGCTGTTGCACTTTGAAATGAAACTGGCAGCAGACTGACAGTTGAAGGGGAGGAGTTTACTGGGACTTTAAGAACACATGGAGTATTGTGCAAAAGTTATGTGAACACTTTTATGATGCGATTGCATCTTTTTTATTGCACTACTTTTGTGCACTTGACAAATACTTTTATGCGAAGTGTTTTAAAGTGCGTTACACATTTTATCAGTATTTGTGTTCAATAGCAAACCTACGACCCTGGTGTCACATGCAGCTTGCTCACGGGTTAAACCAATGTTTCTCAATCCAATCCTCATACAACATTTTGATGGGGGATGGAATTGATCAGAATCTGATCTCCCAGGAATTTACGTATTTAATTCGTACAATGTGAATTTGTACAATGTAAATATTGAAGCCCCTCCCCTAACCCCACCCCTAAACCTAACTTTACTGGCGCAAAAGCAAATCGTACTAAAACGTACTAATAAGATTGTACGAATTCATACGAAATAGCCACCTTATAAAATAACTACAAATTCTTTTGAAATTGTAACTTTGTATTGGAAACATCGAGTTAAGCTAAAGGAACACTTTTCAAAGCATGTAAGCACTACGTTCCTATTTATTATAAGTGTACAGGAAAGCTTTAAATATTATTGTAAAATTTTGCCAAAGTCATACAGGTTTAGAATGACGTAAGGATGAGTAAATGATTTAGTTGGGCGAACTATACCTTCAAAGATTCATAGCTGTCTTCCATCACTTCACAGGTTTAAAAGATCAACTGCCCAACACACTGGTCAAAAAGAGAAAGGAGGTCACGTCTGTGAAGGCGACATGAGTAATCACGAGATACAGAGACACAAGAAATAACAAAAGAGTCCGAAAAAGAGAAGGTCCGAGGGTCAAAAAAGAATTACTGTTGGAGAAAACAGGAGCAAATACATCAAAAGAAGGAAAGTTGAGGGAAGAGATATTAGGGTTTGTCATTGCATCCCTCTAAGCCCGTCAATATCCTGAGGGAATAGAGGTTGGATGGAGCAGTGAGGGGGATCAGCCAGAGTATATGGGACAGATAAGCTGATAGAAGCGCACTGGAACAGATTGAATAACAGGTTAAGTGAGCTGTGAAACAGATCAATGCAGTGGTTTGGTAGCTGTAATTCACTTCTGTCCCTGAGCTTGCACCTCAATCAACTTCCAGATCCTGGCACTGAGATAAGTGCGTCAAACAAGTCACACTGGAAGCCCAAGTCACAAAAAAAACCTGTATCGGGCTTCTCTACTGACAGATATTGTAACCGGTCGGAGCTCAGACACTTTAAATTGTTTCAGTTTATCACGTTGCGCTGTAACTATGCACCACAGTTTCCAAAGAGGCCCCACACGGCTTGTTAAAGCAGGAATATTTAAGATCACACCCGCTTTACAACCCTCACCACGCTTGCTTTCAGTAACCACAGGAGCTGTAAAACTGTCGGCTCTGCCTGCCAGGTCTGTAGCACAAAACTGCAGAGAAGCAGACGCTTATGCAGTGTTATTTTGACTACCTTGCTTCATTACTTCTATATTATTAACTTCCTTTTGATTTATTCACTTCTGTCATTTGTCCTCGCTGTCACTTGCGAGCAGGTTGTCTGCATCTTACTTTCAACTCCTTATCTCCTTTCAGCCACAGCCTGCCTGGCGGTCACACTTTTAGATTAGTTGTCATTAAGTGATGGCTTTAAGATTGGAAAGTGAGATGCTGATGTTTTGGAGAATGAAGCGCCGGGCAGCTGTATTCAAGAGATAGCTGGTTTCTAGCGTACTGTATAGACACCTAGAATTTAAGTTTCAGAGCACAAAGTCAGAAAGTCTTAACTTAATTAAAAACTTTCATAGGTTGTTTTCGTAAGTGGAAAAGGTATGGATCTCAGATTGATATCGTAGATTATGTTTGCTCACACCATATTTTATTGGTTTAAACACACACCCACGCAAATCTGTAAATAACAAATAAATAACTCGACTAGAAAGTTAACATTAAAGTCCCCAAGATGTGGCGATTCAATGAGCTCTCCAGTCTTGTATATTATATTGTTTTGATCTGTATTTTTATGTGATGTGTATTTTTAACTAAGTATCATTACATTTACTTTGCGGTCAGAAATGTATAATATTGCTGAACAGTGATACTCCTAAACTCTATTTTGAGTAGCATGAACAGTAAATTTCTTACAGTATGTACAGTATATTTGACTAAGTAAAAAAAAACACTATTTACAAGTGTCACAATGACAACAGCTATGTTAGGCCTAAAGACATAATTTTGTTAATAAATAGTAAAATAATAAAATCTAAAATAAAATAAATTGCTAATAGACTCTGGGTGTAGCACGCTGTAAAGACATTCTTTTCATGCTTCACAATGACATCTCAGCACATAAAACAACATTTCGGGTGTATTACGGATGTGACCTGTTGTACACCGTTGCTGCTGGGATCCTGGTGTTGATATCAAAATGCTTCTACCAACTGTCGCTTCTTTAATCTTCAGTCTCAGGACATCCTGCAAGTACATGAACAGGTCATTCTTAGGATGGGGGCATGTAGAGGTCAATGCTACTTCTTGTGGTCAAGCATTTTGCTATTGGTGTTGTCCTTTTTACCACTTGTAGAAATGTCAATTAACATAAAACAGAGGCTTTACGTTTTTAATGCCTGGGCTTATACTGACATTTACATTAGTGAAGATATTTAACATTAATTATCTCACTGACATTTCCAAAAAGCTCTTCGCAGCAACTCTGTTTATTTTTGCATTCTATACACACGAACCTAAATCCATTGTTTTGAACATGTTTTAGTTAGTGGGTCTATTGCATTACTGGTAGCATAAGTTTAATTCTAACTGAGTAGATAACTGGAATAATGCTCCTCGTATATGAGAGGCGTAGAGAGGAAACTCAGCTGGGGGCCTGTTGAAAAACACAGATAATGTGTGAGAGGACACAACACATCAGAGCTTTAAAAATGAGTGTTTAGCCATTACTGTTTTGTTTAAAAAGAGGTGGCATCAGTGTTCATATCCTGTCAAAACAGGAAATGACAGACAGACACAAGGACGGGTGGAACGGTTCATTTGATCTCTGTTTACTGTAGGTCTGACATGTTCAACTTTGACCTTCGTGGCTCGAAAACAAGTTCATAAAAGCCGAAAACCTGCAGTGAGGTACCTAAAATAGGAACTTTTGATTGCCTTGTTGATATGGAATCTGATCCCCTACTGTTATGGCATACTTTTACAGTAGGTCACCTGTCATCCTTGCTTTTGACATGGCCCAAAGCAGATATGGATTTTAAAGGCTTGATGTTCCCAGTGTGTTCCAGACCAATATAATGTCTCTGTCTGCTGTGATAATACGCTGAGGAAAATGTTAATTGTCTACGAACTAGCTTGTGTAAAAGTTTGTATTGTGTTTCTAATGCTCAACTTGGAATGGATGCATTGCATTAGTTGGAACATAAGAAAATGAGCATTTTAGAAATTAAGTGCTCATTGCCAAACTTCTTTGAAGTGTAATCCACCAGAGAGCATAATAAGATATAAACATTGATCATACAATTTAAGCCCTCCTCAAAATATGAACAATATCTTAATCATTGTAAAATTGGAACATAAATATTCTGTAACTTATCTTCAGTGGAAGTGTTTGACCATTGCAGTCTGAGGATGACCTTGGAAAAATATCCATCAAAGAGTGATGATATACGGATTGACAGAACACTAATTGAATTTTACAATCTTTGTGGCTACAGACATACAGTAATATCATTCTACAGCATGTGACAAGTGGAACTACAGAGGACTGGTATAAATTCTGAGGGCACACTGGCTAGCAGCAGATTGCATAATAAATATCAAATATTATATCATGTGCACTGTTTGTTTTGATGTAACAAAAAGAAATTGGCTGTGGTCCCTTTAAATCTAACTTTAGAAGAGCATAGGTCGACATTCTTTTATAAACTTCAGTTGAATTAGTTAAAATATGTCCTTTTGATCAAACGTGCACTACTGAGTATTTTCCCTGTACCTAGTTTATCCCTGTTTCTTTGTACAATCTCGGCTTGTGTCTAAAAACATTTTAACTCAAAACTTTGTTGTACAGCTGCTGCTATTGTGGCCAACAGATACAAACTTAGAAGCAGGCTCATGAGAATAAAGTAATATTTTATGCAGATTCGGGCCAGCCGGTACGTAAATGGTTTCAGTTTCCACTGCAGGGCTGATAACGGAAATCTTTAGAATGTAAACACAAACGCGTCACGCGCTGCCTTGGTAACACATGAGACTGAGCTATAACATATCTGCACGCATTCTTTTAGCACGATTCCGCACGGTAAGACAACCGTGCCGAAAATTCCAGAAACATAGAACAGTTTGTAATCGTGCCATGTCAAACCAGGCTGACGTGGAAACATCTTTAACCTTTCCAGACCGTGCTTAGAACGATTCGGCTCAATGGTGGAAAAGCGCTCATTGTGGCTCCACAAGCACTACTGGAAAGGTTTTGTGTAATGTTAGTTAAGCCTGCTAAAAGTCAATTTTGACCAGAGAGCCACCACAATATTTGTATCCTGCGTATCCATTTATTTTATTTAAAGATGACAAAAGATGTGCAAATAGCTCCTATTTTTGTTATTGTTGTAGGCAAAAAGAAAAGGCATCTCTTAGCAAATCACAAACTGTTTATTTTTGTATTCTTGGGCTATTTTACCTGTGAGAATTTAACAGTGTTTTATGCAATAACCTATACACAGACAGCCATGCATTACTTTGAATGCATCAGTGATGCATGTGAATGTCATCTTGGTTACGTAACTGTCTCATTACATTGACAGGAGCTCAACTTTGATATGAATGACTTGGAATGCAAGAGAAAGCCAGGGTAAACAAGGCTTTGCTTTACAGTGGTGTGACAGTGACTGTTTCTCCCCATTTTTCCCCAAAATCCCCATGTTGGTAGCCTATAGGCTACTGTAGTATTACTGTTACATACCTAAAGCAACTCTGAAAGATGCGTTTATGAATAATATATTTTAAAAAAATGTTTTAAACATTTCTAGCAATATAACACTTATTAATAATAATCTTTGGAATGAATTCTATACCCATAAGGGAGATTGTAAATATAACCAAATTGCTCAAGTACTCTGCTGTGATTCATCTCAATCTTAACCTGTTTGTTTACAAAACTACGGAATTACAGTTCTACATGTAAATTGCACAAACAATGTTGAAATTGTTTTGGGAGTCACTTAATTCATAAAAGAGACATTTCTATAGACGGTCACTTGAATGTGTAATATAGAGCCACTTGCATGTAATCAAATGTTGTCATAATTTCTGCACTTACTCGTGATAATGGGAGCTTATTGGGTGAGATGTTATCATAATGGAGCATAATTGCTCTATTAAGTGCCATCATGACAATTTCTCCCTGCATCTCATTGCCAATTATGCCTGTGCCGTTAACGCCATTATCCTTGGAATCATTGGTGCCACCTCACCAACCAGAGAATGATGATGACTGACGGGGAACGATACAATTTTTTGCATAAACCCTTTCAAAGACAAAAAGATTGTACTCGCAAGACTTGACGAAAAGGCCTTTGATGAGATCAGCATTAGATTTCACAAGGATTTCTGGTACTTTATCAACTCAACAATATAGCATAAGCATTTATAGCTTTGTAAACCAATGCTTTTAAAACGGACATAGATTGAATTGTATGTAGCCTACCATATAATAAATATTATATGTACAGTATATGCTTAAATAAAGACATGCTATAGTTAAGCAGTTCAGAAGACTGTAATATGTATTTACAAGCAATCAAAGATAAATTGCGCCAAGATAGTTTTTAACTTATTTTATTTGATTAGGTTAATTTGTTGGATTAGCGTAGTAGCAATTATACTATAAACATTTGCAATACTATATTTCACGACACTTACCAATAACACAATGTGTAGAGAGCAGTCATTTCGCTAAATGATTGTATTTACACATCATATCCTGCATTGAGCAGTTATTTGAGATCAAGTTCAACATCGCGACTTCCAGCCAGTACTGGAAGTTTTGTGGACAGAATAAGACAAGCTTTCGAGCATATTTTTGCAAATCACCCTTTTTAGGGGGTCTGTGGTTTCTGTTCTGTCATTTAAGATGTTTATGTATGTTTAAATACATACCATGAAAACAAATATATACTATGACCGCGCGGCGCTTCCGGCCGCATTGCGCATGCGCAGAGCAAACGCACAGTTTACTTTTTAAGCGTGCTATCAAGAGCTGGTGGAAAGTCAGTAAATAGTCGTTGACGTTATTTCATGGCATTTATTTTATGTGCTATATTCCGTTTTCACATAGTCCCATCGATGTGTTATTTTCAAATAAAGTCTGTGGATATATTTACGGCTGCACGCTCAATCCTCTGCACTCTTCATCAGCTATGTAAAGTTACGCGCTTGGGTTTTTATAAACTAATGCACGAGAACAGTACTGGAACAAATACCAGCTGGTGCATGGTCTTAAAATGGTTTAAGTAAGGAATAATTGACGATGGGCCGTTCAATTATCGAAAGTTAATGCACACCCGAGATGTAACGGCCACCTCGGGTGTGCATTAACTTTCGATAATTGAACGGACCGGAGTCAATTATTCCGCTTATACCACGGTCACAACACCACAAGACGTTGTTACGATGTTTTATCTCAAGACATTTGTATGGTATTTGTCCCGGAATGCACTTGCTGGTAGGACTAATTTTACGCATCTCATCTGAAGGCGTTGCTTGAGCCTGCATATGCAGTTTTCCGAGAGCGAGAGGAAGACAGACAGTGCACGTGCACACGCGTTTGCTTCACTGAGAGTGAAAAGACAAGTATCTATATTTGATTTGTTTTCGTCGTATTTAACACACCTGTCGTATAAGAAAAGTATGAAGAGAAAAAAGTGACACGGAGGTTTCTAAACCAGCTGCGGTTCTCGCAGTGGCATAGAAAGCTTCCTGCTGTGTGTTTTAAGTCCCTTTTACCCATTCCACAGACGAATTTAAAATGTTGTTGTTGTTGTTATTTTTTGTGCTTCGTGTTTTATCTTTAACCCGCTGATTGTGTCATGTAGTTTGCCGTTACCTTTGATATATGCTTTAGTTTTTCGTCGGAACAGTCCTGTACAGTGCTCTCGCCATTGTTGTTCAAATGTTCATGCTGTCCATAAATATTAATAGTTATTTCTTCTCAGACAATTGAATTTGACTGTCACGTTGTCTGTTGTTAGATACGTATTCACTGGTGGACACTAGGCTACATTTAAGTTAAACTTGGCGAAGTGATATGGAACTGTAATGCGGTCAGCAGACCTGGAACACCTTCATAGGTGTGCATTTACCGAAAGTTAAGGCATACCCATAGAACGTTTGTCAGCCAATCAGATTGAAGCATTCAACAGTCCCGTGGTATAACAACTGTTAATGGAAAATGCAATCTTTGGCGAATGGAAAGCAGTAACGTTAGCAGAGATGAGTTAATGCGCTGCATCGCGGTGCATGTACGTTATGTAATAGCGACACCCAGTGCCCGGTCTATGAATTTCATGAACTTTGTATTTTGCTTTCACAGAGAACTGACAGCATAGCTGTGTTCTTTTTTAAATTAAGTTTTAACTAGGCTTTTTTCTTACATTAAGTAAAGCAGTTTGGACACCTGACTTTTTGTAGTTTGTATAAAGCCATTTCTTTTAACTTGGTCAGGTCACTTTGTAAAACTAATGATTGTTTCTTATCTGAAAGTATTTGTGACCCATGCATAATTTATTTTTAATGAAGTAGACACTTATATTGAGGGTTCACAGAAAAGTATAGATGAGAAGGCTTCTGCTTACATGAATATGCAAAGTGTAACTTTAAATTGCAGAAAGTAAATTCAGCAGATTTGATTTTGGATCTCAACACTACTGAATATTAAATAAAACTGGTTTAGTGACTACATTTGGTGTTTCTGACCTGGATAAACAGATCTTCATCATAGCTTCATTTCCAGTAGCATGTGGTAGTGGGTTACATGAGGAGTGAAAGCCACCTTTTGGTTGTCTTATAAACTATTAAGTTTGTAAAATTTGTTTTTATTTGTTTTACTGTCAGTGTCTGTGATTTTCTCATAGCAGAGGTTTACGAAATTTGGTGAATACTTCTTTTGAGTGGCATTATGTTCATCTTCATCTGTTCTTGAATTTAGTATCAAATACATCTGAAATATATAACATCAGGGATTGATGGCATTTCTAAATTAAGGCACATTTCTGCCTGTTTTTAGCTTTCGCCATCTAATAGAAGACAGACTACCCTGACCTCCAGCAAACAAAGCACTCCGTCTGTTGCTGCTCTTATGAGGATAAATCTCAATTGTTTGTGTGAAGTGATTTACAGCACTGCTTTGCCAAAAAGTAAAAGAGTGTCTCCAAGATCAGTTAGTTGTGGTTTGACTGCAGACCAGTAGCAGTGACGGTAAATGACGGTAACTTGAACTAGCGATGCGCAGTTTTATCAGCCAAATTTACCTTCGTTTGAATGGACTACTGAAGAAATAGGAGGTAATGTTTTTTTTTTCTTTTTTAATGTTTAATTTTAGATATATAACATATTATTAAAAGTTGTATTTTCAATTTCAGACAGTATATTGGTTAAAGTATGTTACCTGACAAAGCATTTTATAGCTTAATATAAATCCAATCAGTTCCATGACTACTTTCAATTTTGATGGAGATGGTTTGGTCTACTTGTACATTGAGCTGGTAATGTAAAAGTCTACAGGTGTTTACAGTAAATGTACAGTGAATTGTCTGAGATGCATATGTTATCATTGTTTAATTATAATAAGTGTTTATTTTGTATATTTTGTGCATGCTCTTTAAAAAAAAAAACTTCTGAACTTTGTAACTTTATCAACTTTCTTTGTCACTCTTGAGCTCTATGTTCTGTCCTCAACACTTTATTCCACAAAGCCCTCATGACAGTTCCTGTGTATTCCTTGTCTTTCTTCCTCACATTTCCTGCTCCTGAGCTCCGTCTGTCCATTCTTTCCTCCATCGTCTGTCTGTTATCTAACAGAACAGAAAATTGCAATTCACTAGCAATTTTCCCCTCTGTGGAGCATGGATGAAGCTTTAGAGAGAATGACTAGGTTCTCCCTTTACATTATATGTCGAACTGCATTGTGATCGACAGAGTCTCTGTTATCCTGTCTGATATTTAACTTATGTGTCATTACACTTTTCTTTGTTTAAACTGCTATCTATTTATTTGGTTTGAATGGGCGTTTCTGTGGTTGTCAATCACTGGTAATACTATCTAGTGTTTTAGATGACTGATATCAAAGTTTATTAAGAGCTTCTTTCTGTTGCAGGTGCAGTTGTATATCAGTTTTTCATGCTTTTACCCCCCCTCCCCATTGTGCCATATTAGGGATCAAAAGAAAGTCACAGGTGGTTGATGGGTACAAGTCTGTCGAGAGGATATATCTCTGATATGCTGTCGTTCTGCCCTAAAGAAAGTGTGCCTGGTCACTCTCACCCCTTTGCCCCGTCTATCAGAATGCAGTGGCCAATCCTAACACACGTGGGGCGGGGCTCAGAGGGCACCGGCTCATAGAAAGGCATTGACTCGTGAATAAAACACTTCTAACCTCTACATGTTCATCTAGGAGGGCACCAGAAGCCAACAGACACAATAAAGGATGCAGACAGCAGCCTGGTTTTAAATCTCTGTACAAAGAAAGCAGCGCTGTGGTATGACGAGTACTTAACAAGTAGCGCTTGTGTCTGTTGAGTGGGTGGATGGGCTAACGCGCTTGTGTTTGTGCTCACATTCTGGACGTCTGGTCATTTTGCATCCTGCAGCTGTCATTTAGCATTTTTACGATTCGCAGTGTTTAAACGTACATGCGCAACGGCTTGTGAATACACATGTTGACTGAGCTTCTCCAAAGCCCTTAAAAGCCCCTATTATTGTGATAACTGATGTTTTTCACATTTCTATGACTAACTTTGTACCATGGAATAGAATAGGAGATTATACAAAATCGTATTGACGTATCTCTAAAAAAAATTAAAACAGAAAATTCTCTAAAAAAAAAAACTCTAAAATTTTGTCTTTTACTTCCATGGGGGAAAAAATATTCTTTAAGGGATGTTCACCCAAGAATAAAAATTCTGTTATTATTTATTCTCCCTCATGTAGGTCAAAACTTGTATATGACTCTTTCCTCTGTGAAATACAAAAGAAGATATTTTGAGAAATGTCTCAGTGGTTTTATGTCCTTACATTGGAAATAAATTGGCGCCAATTTGGTTTGGTTACCATACAACGGTCTTCAAAATATCTTCTTTTGTGTTCTGCAGAAGAAAAAAGTCATACAGGTTTAGAATGACATGCCGGTGAGTAATTGAGTTAATTTGGGGGGGAACTTTTCCTCTAATATTATTATTATTCTAATATTTGATTTCAGCTTCATTGTTAATACTGTCAGTCTAAAAGATCTTTAATCTAGCGTCATACATTTAGGTCACTTTTATGAGCCTTATGCCCAGTAGCAGCTCTGACAGGTGGAAGGGGACACATGCATGTCAAGTGAAGCAGATTGAAGGCATCTGGCATGTCTGTGTTGTACGGATTCTCCCACAGTGTGTAGACCCTCAGTAGAAGTCTTCCAGCCCCAGACAAAAGCACTCAATCATGGTGTAGAGTTGTGCTGAGGTCAGGGCTTTTGTCCCCTGACCTCTGTTTCACTCCCGCAAACATACACTAGTGTTGGCAATGGCAATAAGAGAAACACAGCATGGTGTGTATCCATGGCTGAGAAAGCAGGGAAGTGGAGTTTATTACAATCCTTAAATCAAGTTTCACAAAGTATCATAAGGAATGAAGGGAATGTGTTGATTTTTATTGTTTTTAAGAACAGCAGTTGGTGGGAATGACTGTTTAATGCCCAAGTTTATCATAAAGGATCCTGTATGTATATGTATATAGATTTAGTTAATCATATTTGTTAATCATGTTTGACTTTCGTGTTTTCAGTTGTGTTTTCATTCAACGTTAGACACTTTTGTGTCTTCATTTGGAACATAAAAGCTTTTACTGCCATCATACTGTTATTGTCACTGAATCTCGAGGGAAGAACCCAGATGCAGGCAGGCAGTGGTGAAGGGGTTAACAAGCAAGACTTCAATGTAAACACAAAGGGACAGAAACAAAACACCCACGA
This sequence comes from Triplophysa rosa, assembly GCF_024868665.1. Lineage (NCBI taxonomy): Eukaryota > Metazoa > Chordata > Actinopteri > Cypriniformes > Nemacheilidae > Triplophysa > Triplophysa rosa. Next base: position 10,672,034 of record NC_079904.1, on the reverse strand, counting down.
GGGGGTAAACGACAAGGTAACAAAATAATAATACAAACAACAGGACCAAGGCTAACTAAACACTAAACTAGACAATACTTTGACAAAGACTAAACTAAACACTTACTAAGACAGGGGAAACAGGAACAGGGAACACATGGAACGTAAAGCAGACATCAACCACGGGTAAGCTCGACAAACGTAATCCAAGAGCACAAGACAAAGAAACATGAGGGCATTAAATAGGGAAGACAAACGAAGGATAACGACACAGGGCAGGTGAGGGTAATCAAACACGGCCGGGAAACAATACAGGAAACGAGAGGGGCGGGGCCAATGACGAGACACTGGAGAGAACGCATATTATTGTCAAAAGGACAATAATATGTTTCTCTCCACACATAACCAAAGGCTTTGTCATGGCTCTGCCACAGGACCAAGAAAAACATGACTAATAGAGGCAGAGCCATGACAGAAGCCCCCCCTTTAATGAGCACCACCAGGTGCTCACCAAGGGGTAGACTAACGGGACAAGACAGACTGAGACAGTGACCAAAACAGACAAAACATGGAAAACAAAATCAGAGGCAGACAAGCAAAAATAACCAAGGGACTGGGATGTGACAACAAAAACAACAAACATGGGAGGGAGGGTGGGGAAACAAAAGAGTCCATAGGGGGAAGTTCAAAGGGGTTGGGACAGGGTGGGACAGTCTTAATCCCTGGCTGCGCTCGAGGGCACGGAGTCCTGGGGGACTTAGGGGAGGAAGTCCTGGGGGGACCGCCGACTTGAACGTCGGCGGGACAAGGCTGGGACCCGGCTGGACAGGGCTTGACGCCGGCTGGAAGGCCGGCTGGACAGGGCTTGACGCCGGCTGGAAGGCCAGCTGCTGTACCGGCTGGAAGGCCGGCTGGATCACCGGCTGGATCACCGGCTGGGACGCCGGCTGGATCACCGGCTGGGACGCCGGATGGATCACCGGCTGGATCACCGGTCTGGACACGACACTGGACACCGGACTGGGCATCGGCTGCACCGGACTGGACACTGGCTGCACCGGACTGGACATCGGCTGCACCGGACTGGATGCCGGCTGCACTGGACTGGACACATTACTGGACACCGGACTGGCCCGACCTCGCGCTGCTCGCCGTTGCCTCTTTCTCTTGAGTCTGGCCACCCGCCCGATGGCCGGCTGCAAGTAGAAGGCAAACGGTACGGTTGGCTCCAGGTTGGAGTCCTCCGAGGATGACCCCCAGGACTCTCGCCTTCCCCGCTTCCCACCGAGGCTGACTGGTGGTAGGGAGGCTGCAGGAGGTGAGGAGGATGATGGCGTGGAGTTCCCCAAGGTGAGAGTACCCACCACACGGTCCTCCGGGATGGATGCCAGACTGGGATGAGAGGAGATTGGATGATTGCTGGGAGAGGAGTCTTTGCCACACTCCTCTCGAAGCTGCAACCTTTCCACTAATAGTGGGAACGGCTGGTAAACCAACTCCTCCCGCTCCGGAAAAGATGGTGGGTTGTCCATCCCGGCCATGAGGTAGGCACTCACCAGCACCTCGGGGACGGATGCCCTCTTGGCCTCGACCTCCCAAGCATAGTCCTGCAGAGGCCGATGACACTGGGCCGGGAACGGGCCCCCTCCTGCATGTGACTGGGAGGCTAATGCCTCCCACCATACCGGATTGCCAGTACACGGCCACCGGCTGGTTGGACAACACACGGCACCGGCTGGATGGCCGGCTGGACAGTACATGGCGCCGGCTGGAAGGCCGGCTGGACAACACACGGCGCCGCCTGGATGGCCGGTTGGACAGTACATGGCACCGGCTGGAAGGCCTGCTGGACAACACATGGCGCCGGCTGGAAGGCCGGCTGGACAACACATGGCGCCGGCTGGATGGCCGGCTGGACAGTACATGGCACCGGCTGGAACGAGGCCCGTGCTGCCCGCCACTGCCTCTTTTTCTTCAGCTGAGCCACCCGCCTGGAGGTCGGCTGAAGAAAAGAGGCAAATGGCACGGCTGGCTCTGGCTGAAACTCTTCGGAGGTGGACTCCCAGGATGCTCGCCTCCCCTGCTTGCCAACGAGGCTGGTGGACGGTGGAGAGGCTGCCGAGAGTGAGGGGGATGGCGTGGCGATGCCCACAACCCCGATCTGCAGGGAACCACCCTCAGGGATTGTGACCAACGGAGATAGTTAGCGGGCACTTGTTGAGACCGTGGACTCCGACCGCTCCACGGCGGACAGCCACACGGCGTCGAAGTCCAACGGCCTCAACGCCTTCATCTCCTCCCTTGAGAGTGGATTCCTGAGACCTGAGTTGAACAGCACCGCCAGCTCCTCCTCCCCAAAGACGCCATTCTCGGCGACATCCAGGAACCTCTCCACATACTCGTCCACACTCTCGCTTCCCTGGCAAAGTCCGCAGAGGAGGCGAGCTAGCTGGGACCGTCCAGTGTTCATACCGCCTACTGGGTTCGATGATGGCTGTTGGATTCTGTCACTGAATCTCGAGGGAAGAACCCAGATGCAGGCAGGCAGTGGTGAAGGGGTTAACAAGCAAGACTTCAATGTAAACACAAAGGGACAGAAACAAAACACCCACGAGGGGGTAAACGACAAGGTAACAAAATAATAATACAAACAACAGGACCAAGGCTAACTAAACACTAAACTAGACAATACTTTGACAAAGACTAAACTAAACACTTACTAAGACAGGGGAAACAGGAACAGGGAACACATGGAACGTAAAGCAGACATCAACCACGGGTAATCTCGACAAATGTAATCCAAGAGCACAAGACAAAGAAACATGAGGGCATTAAATAGGGAAGACAAACGAAGGATAACGACACAGGGCAGGTGAGGGTAATCAAACACGGCCTGGAAACAATACAGGAAACGAGAGGGGCGGGGCCAATGACGAGACACTGGAGAGAACGCATATTATTGTCAAAAGGACAATAATATGTTTCTCTCCACACATAACCAAAGGCTTTGTTATGGCTCTGCCACAGGACCAAGAAAAACATGACTAATAGAGGCAGAGCCATGACAGTTACATTTCACTGTCATTATTGTCATTAAAATGAATCTCTGCTTTTGCTTTTTTAATATTCAAGCATAAGCTTGGAATGTGCAATCTCTGTTATTGTAAAACTGAAACAAAGTGTAAACAAAACCTAAGAGACTAGTTTCATAATACTTTGTCATTAACATATTGCTTACTTTTCTCACAGGACCCAAGCTTTGCGGCCTTCCTCCACGACAAGCTCCAGACTCTGGAATGGCCTCCCAGGGGCTTTGGTGCCCAGATCATCTGTGAAGTGTGTGGAACGTCCCTTCACTACCTCAGGCGCCTGGCACTCCATTCTGCTTTAGGGCTGGTATTAGATGACATGCCTGACCTGCATCCCGGTCCCCTTTCTGGCCTGCTGCCACCACGTGCGGCATCCCACAGTGCCATCTCGTCCCATACTTCCTGGCAGTGGCCCACACAGGGTTCTCTACCTTCAAGCAGTCAACACCTGTGTGGTCCACTACATGGGGAGAAGCAGCAGAAACAAGGCTGGAATCAAGACGGAGCATCTAGGGTGGGTGGCAAACGCACCTGTTTGGCCACTGTCACTCCTCTTCCTGTCCATCCACAGCACTACCTGGAGGGAGTATGGCGTGTGACGAGAGCTTCAGATCATATTCGCTCATTGGTAAGAGTAGCTTTTGGATGTCTTGTTCTAAAGCTGTGAGATGTGATTTATAAATTAAAGGTCCAGTGTATGATATTTAGCGGCATCTAGCGCTGAGGTTTCAAATTGGAACCAACAGCTCACTCCACCCATCCCTTTCAAAACACTATGCTGGCTGACACAGGACTAAGATGTTGTCACGTTTTCGCTTCCTTGCCTCCAAAGGAGATAACATATTTACTAAACGCGCTCTGTAGAGCAGAGTATATAGAGTTATAAAATGTTCACAGCAAGGCTCAGATCATTTTGTCATGGAATAATTTGATGATGAGTTCATAATGAAATCATTTGTAAATGACTTTTGTATATTGACAACTTAGTCTGAGATATTGTCTATAGGAGACGTGAAATTACTGGGGAATGGTGGCGAAAAATCTGAGGAAACATATGCAGAAGTCTCCATTTGCTCTCCATTTAGCCTCAGTAGTGCCTAGGAGAAAAAACATTTATGTTAGTTTTTCTTGCAGAAGTTGCTATCAAGTTGTGGGCAATGTCAACTGTTCCTGTAAGACTTTACAGATTACACAGTAAATTCGCCAGTGTTAAAAAAGGTCAAGTTAACACGCACAGTGTATATACTGTATAATCCACACTCTCAAAGTGTGGATTATATAAACACTGTGAGTGTTAATTTGACCTTTTTTAACACTGGCGATTTTGCTGTGTACCTCTGGTGGTCTAGCCTTACATCAAATAAAGTTTTAAAGGTTTTAGAAACAACAATTTACAAAAACCTGATATAATATATAGATCGAAAAGAATAGGAAGATCAGTGATATAAGTGATGTGTCATTTGAAGCTTGTCATTTACGTTGGTGATGTCCGATCTCTTCCATAGAGCCTTAACATACAACATTCTGTGTAGACTTGAAACTGTTCAGATACATTTTGTTTTCTCAGTGGATTAAATGATCAGCTCTGTGCTATCATGTCTCTGAACCGGAGGATACTCACGTGCAATCACTCGTGTGACACTAATGCGAAATTAAGACTTGGTTACACTGTCTGGATCATCCCCCATCTCTCATTTAGTGCATTATGCGTCATTCACCATGTAGGACATAATAAATGTGCAAACAAGTGGCTGATTTGAGGCGCCGCTTCCACAGCTCTCATAGTGAAGGGGGCAGGACTCTTCGGATTCTAAAGTATATTTGATTGGACAAGAACTTTGACGAGAGGCTGAAGTGTAGCGTGATGTCATGGAATTTCTAGTTTTTTTGAGCTCAAGTGCCAGGCCCTCAGATTTGAACGCTTATATCTTTAAAATGGGAATTTTGTCAGCGTGTAGGAGCATATCAGTTTATTGAGGTCCTTAAGGCTCACTTATTTTTAATAAAAGAAAAAAAACTTTCATTTTGATTTCACTGGGGCTTTAAATATGCAAGTCTTTGGGATTATAGCCTAGTCATTTGGTTTATATCCTTTCCTTGAACAGAGTTCGTTATTTATTAGCTTTCATAAAGATGTCCCTCATCACAGGGTTTATGTGCCTATATTTATATCATTATGGAGCACAAGACCAGTTCAGGGCTGAGGATAAAATATTAAGTGGTTGTTAAGACTGGACTCTAGGACCTTTCGCAGAGAGGATAAGATGTCAGTCAGATGTTAGTGTTCTGGTGTAATGTGACTTAATCAGAACGGTTAATGATTTTTCAGTAATATGTCAAAGATGTGTCAACGAATCAAGGTTAATGTCGTAAAAAACTACAATTGATATATATTCCATTTTAAGTAACAATATTGATACTTTGTAATAACCATACAAAAAAATGCAAAGCACAGGGTAAGACTAAGGTCCTCTGAGATACTGGCAATTCTAATTTTTTATGTTATGCAAACACTTGCGCAAAGTCTCCAGCATTATTCTTAATAATACAGAAACACATTTGGTTTGTTGGTATGCTGAGTGACTTGAACATTAGCCAGACATCATTATCAGGTTGATTAGATCCTGCACGTCTCGTATTGGCCTTCTCGGGGATACTTGACCTTCCTGGCAGGAGATTGAGCATTAAGTCATCTTGATACGGAATGCAATTTGATGGGCATTTGGATGGTTTGCTGTGACCTCATTGTCACATATGAGCAATTTGTCACGGCCGATGCTTACAGAGATGATTAAGATTAAGAAATTTAAGAGGTGACTCGCATACACGCTGCTTGTTTTGTGCACTTTGTGAAGGACGGAGAATTGTCTGATGCAGGTTTGCTTGGATATTCATATTCTTTTGATCACATGGAATGTCAATGTTTCCACGGAAATGTGAACCTTAAAGTGACAGTGACCTTGTCGACATAGAGTTGGACCAGTTTGATACACAAGATTTAACAAGTTATGACTAGTTAAAAAAAATATGCTAGTTATCAGTGATCATATGTTAATATTTAAACAGATGTACATTATACATACTGTAGCATCTCCTGCTGAGTAGCGCAGCTTGCAAGTACCCATAATCCCTTGTGGCTTTGTAATTATCATAAAACAGCATGAGCTGAACATTCTGTTTTATGTAATGAATTACTAATGGTGATTACAGGTAATAATGTTTTAAACTGTGTTTAGGGCTGTTTAATTGGCAATAGTTTTATTTATGTAGGAACTGACGTGGTAGTATGTCCTATGCATTTATTAAGTTATGGAAGCACATATGTTCTGAAGTCCTACGTGCTTTTATATTTTCTAAAAATATATGTTTTCTAAAATTTTCTAAAATTGTAATAAAAACTCACTAAGAGACAAGTTGGGTGAAATTTTTTAACACATGTTTCATGGTAATCAAAACCATGACCTTAGCACCATGTAGCATCATCTATACAGTCCTAGAAGAAAAAAGCCTTTCTGCTCTGATCATGTTGTGTGTTTAAAGAATTGTGAAAAAAAAGAAAGAAAGTGAAAGATTAGATATTAGTCAGGTATACCCAAAATGTGACCTCTGCATTTAACCCATCCAGTGAGTAGTGAACACACGCACAGCAAGCTGTGAACACACGTACACCCGGAGCAGTGGGCAGCTATCACTGCAGCGCCCGGGGAGCAAGTAGGGGTAAGGTGCCTTGCTCAAGGGCACCTCAGTCGTTACCCGCCGGCCCTCGGAATCGAACCGGCAACCTTCTGGTCATGAGTCCGACTCTCTAACCATTAGAGAGACTACGAGACTATAACCAAGATGTTATAGATTATTATTGTACAGAAAAGCTGATTGGCTCTGTCTTAGAAGAAAACATAAGATGTTCTTTTCCCCCTCATCTGACAGGGTATGAAAAGCAAATAGACCTTGAAAGTCACAGCACATCCAAACCACACAGAAACACAAGGCTGTTGATACCCTGGATAGTATTTTCACCCTGGAAGACAGAGGCATTGCTCTGTGAATTTTAATGGAGCCAATGCGTTTTTTCCTGTTTATTGATGAAGATATGTGTTTGCATGGTCTTTCTTGTATATTTCAGCAGCGGATGCATGGCGAATGTAGTAAATTTGTTAGATCATTCATAAAACAAAGTCAGACAAAACCCAGCTGTAGCTCAGCTCTGCCAGGATCCAGGGATGGAATTTAAAGTCATTCATGTCATTCTTAATATCGGCTTGGAGGCAGCCAGAGGCACACAGACCTTGTGTTTCTGTAGCGAAGGACAGGCCTAGTCAGATTGTCCCTGGGCCTAAGTGCCACCCGCAGGCCACTAATGGGCCTCCTCTGGCAGTCTGGCTCTTTTAAAGCCCGGGGAGCCCAGTAAAAGCTTTATTTGAATGTGCGGAGAGAGCCAAAAGTGCAAATTGTCAACAGATGGGACCACAATCTCACCTGGGGAGAAAAAATGGCACCTGACATCCATCTGGGATGGTTGTCTGCACACTGCACACACACAGGCAACACATGCTGTCCCGCTTTAACTTGGCAGTGGTCTGGTCCTCTGAAGGACATTAACGGGTCTCCTCAGATGCATTCGAACACAGAAAAATCAGGATGAATTTAATTTCCTTTGCAGCCCTGTTCCACATCAGAGAATCCCTATTGCTTAAATCAAACAGCTTTTTGTTTTTATTAGTAAACCTGAATTGGCCTTTCAAGATAAGGTGTGAATTAAGTGAACTGTAATTTTTTTAAAGAATCACTACAAATCTGATCATCTAGAAAAATTGATCACATTTAGTGTTTTATTTATCATATGTATTTAAAATATAAATGAAACATGTGTCAATAGAAATAAAAAAGTCAATAGAAAAAAGAACTAGGTAATTAAGAGACCATTTCAAAATTATTTTCGGTTTTTCTGAATTTACTATTTATATGTTTAGGTAAAATTATAACTTTTGTTTCATTCTGCGAACTACTATCTTCCTCTCAAATGTCAAATAAAAAACAGTTTCTATTTGCATTAATTTGCAGAAAACGAAAACTGATGAAGCAGGGAAATAACAGAAAAGATGCTCTGTATATTTTCAGACCTCAAATGCTGCAAAGAAAACAAGTTCATATTTACTTTAAAGCAATACAACAGTAATATTTGTACATGTATTTAGGAAAAGTTTAAAAGTTGTTTTATATGTGATAACCTCGATTTTTATCATGTCATGCTGTCAGTCTTTCATATTGCTGTTGGATGACTTTGTCACTCCTGATGTTTGATTTTGTTAAAATTCAACAGACACTGGACTGGAATGGCCCAATACATCTAGAAATGCTGATTATATCAAAATTTGGAATGGTCTATTAATTTTTCCGTGGCTGTTTATATAATAAACTTCAATATAAAAAGAAACAAGTATACTTCATGTTATCTACACTAATAACGTACAATTTGGTCATATTTGATTTGGGAGATTTTTTTTGGAGTGAGCAGATTGCTGTTGTCTGACAACACTTAATATATCCCGATAATTAATAGCATTTCAAAGGCGCTGCTCTCTGCTGTCACCACTTGTGCTTGTGAATCCTCTATAAATGTCAAAGTTAAAGTCCAATGTGACCTCTTAGCTGTCAGTGAGCTCCATCTGCTGCTGGGTTTTATTGGAACACAGCTGTGCCCATCTAACACACTCCTGTGAGTTTGTGGCTTTGTTTGTGTGTGTGCGAGACAGAGAGCATGGGTGCACGTATGGTTGCCTGATAAAACCAAAAGCTCAGGATTGTAATGTTGAAGGTCGTTATTCAATTTCTCTTAAATTTGATATAAACTGAAATGGGTTTTTATGGCCATTGTACAGCAACCAGCAATTTGTTTGATGGATGAACATTTTCCAACATCAATGCTGTTTATTTCACTCATAGAATCTGGGAATCTTAATGATTTCTTGTTGGCACCTCAAGTGTTTCTTCTAATCTAGCTGCATTAGATCTGATTAGATAGACAGACAAAAGTTTCTTGTTAAGATTTTTCCCAGTAATTTATGTATACATATCTATTTCATATCTCGCTGCCACAAAATGTTTGGTTGAATTTGTGTATTTTCATTCTCCTAATTGATAATCTGGGATACCTGTCACCTGAGCTTCAAAAGAGCAACCTCTCGAGCCTCACATCCTCTGTCCAGGCCTGCGTACATGCATGTTTAATAATGGTGAAAACAGCCTGTCCATTCTAAACTGAAAATGTCTATCTCTCCGCATTCTTCTGGGCTCTAATTGTGGACCCTGGCATGGGGTTATAATTATCACTGGAGTGAAGGGAAGTAGATTAGCACGCACAGGCGTGGTTGGTGTTAGAGCTGATCCTCCGCGGAGCAGAAGACACTGCACGTGTGCGAATTAGATTCTTCGCTGCTCGTTATTTCTACATCAGACTGGCAGGAAATCACAGCTACTCCAATTTCGCCAGATTCTGTTGTACCTACTCATGTCTTTTCCTTTCCTTTATTTCTTCCTTCTGTCCTCATGTGACTGAGTGTGTCAGTACATATGTGTGTGTGCCATTAGGGCTTGTAAAATTCTATTTAAAACTTATATAGTACAGACTGAGGATGTAAAGATTGTAAGGTGCTGTAAAAAACGATTCTGTCGTAGTAGATTTCATGAAATTATTTGAGTAACCTTTACTTAATAAAATTGTGTTCTTGTTTTTTAACCAAAATTTTAGTTAAAATTATGGAAAAAATCTTGTAATTCTAAATTCGCAAATGATTGAGTGAATTCAACTTAATTTTATCACGTTTAATCCACCTAAATTTGTATGAAGGATCTTTACTTAAAGTCGGCATGAAATTAAAAATGATCATTTTAATTGTTTTACACAGGGGTGAAGTAGTTATTATAAATTATTTATCCGTGCACATCATTATTTTTTTTAAATTAATTTGCTCTTGTATCTTCAAAAACAAAAACGTTAAAGGGATAGTTAATCCAAAAATGAAAATTCTGTCATCATTTACTCGTGCTCATGTAATTTCATTCCTGTATAAATTACTTTTTACATACTATATTTGGAAGAATGTTAGTAATTTTCAGTTACGGGACATCATTGACTACCATAGTAGGAAGAATTAAATGGTAATCAAAGGTGTTTTCCTAAATTCTTCAAAATATCTCATTATGTGTTCAACAGAACAAAAAAAAAAGTCTGTGACAAGCAGAGCGGGACGAGGGCCTTGAGGGAACGGCACGACTCCGGTGTAATACTGTTACCATATTTTTTAAATTACAGTAAATATCACGTGTCATTTGTTACAGTGTGGCTGATATGTTGACCCCATGGACATCTTGCGCCTCTTTTTCAAAGGGTGCAGTAGTGGCATTCCTGCCTCTCTTGGTGCCCTTTGTGGTACTTTTAAAGTGTAAAAAGATATGTTGTCTAGTGGTACGTTCTAGAGACTAGAATCCTGACCTATTATTACTAGGCAGTAATCACTATGTATTTTCATTGTATGGAAAAAACAACTTTGACATTTTGATAATAACTGCTTTTTAAGTCATGAGTTTCGAGTGACATGAGAGTGGGTAGATGATGACAGAATTTTCACTTTAAAGTAAAATATCTGTGAAAGGTGTGACTCAGTTGGAGTGGCCAAAATTAGACATGACATACTGTGACACCTACAATACTTGTGCAACTTATTTATTTATTTTTTGAAGTTTCATTAAAAATACAATGAATCTAAAGGGGTTTGAATCTTGCAGGAAGCATATGGAAGATTTTTGTGTCACATTGTGTATGTACAGCTGAGATGTATTTCTCTCACTCCCTGCCCTCAAATGAGAGGGAGCAGGTGTGTTTTATTTGAAGCAACTTATTAAACTCTAAATATGAGGAGACTTTGTGCATTGTCTCGCTCAAGCTCAGTTTTCTAGTGTCTTCTAGTGTAACTGTTATCTTATATTTTATATACAGTTTTGTTATGTCCTCAGCCAATTAGCTAACACCACTGTGTTTATATAATAAGGGGATCCATAATGGGCGGCTTTGAAGTAAACGGTCGAAAATGTGCTTTTGGTGAGTGCTGACCATTGGCTGTACTTGAAACATTTTTTCACAAACATTTTATATCTCGTCATTGAGTTAATTTGATTTGATATTAAACTGTTGAAATTAAACCTTTTTATTTACAGTAAATGAATTGTATACATTTGAGATATATCAGCGCCGCTGAAAAATGGCCTTATGTTTGGTTAACAGGCTGCTTTCCTGCTGCTTGTGTCTTCTTGACATAAGTAAACATTTGCTTAGTATCCCACTAGATTTTATTGGCTTACATCAGGCTATGCTTGTGGTATTGTGGAGCGCGTTTGTAATCCTGTTAGCACAAGACTACGTGCATTGAAAAATCTGTATGACACACTCCTGGGCCACCTCCTCTCCACCAAACACAAGCGCATCACGAACGCGGGGCTTATCTGGTATAAACTAGAGCAATGACACATTTCATCAACATCGGAAATATGGAAACGGTGGAAGGATTACATCAATGGGAAAAACACAATTTCTTAACACTTCAAGATTGACAACAGTTATCAAACTTGAATTGTGGGAATTAATATTCTGGCAGCAGTGTTGCTCCATGTGTTAACAATAAAAAACTGCGCTAAATGTAAAACTCTTTAGATTTGAAGAGATTTAGGTTTCTTGATTAGATGGTCTGGAAAGCTAAAATGCCCCCCTCCATTACCACCTTCTACCAGCAATAGCAAATCATGGTTCATGTCTGTGATGTAACAAAACCTATTTCCTATTAAAAATGGGATGAGCTCTTTGATATTTCCCACCCATACATTCTGTTTAGACAGGAAACATCAACACTGCTCATTGATGTCAGATTCCACCCACCTCATTCCCTTTCCCAGAAATCTTTATTATGATGATTCCAGTTAAATCGATCAATTAAATATGCTCCGATTGTGGTTGTGTTTCTTTACTGATCCTTTTTATACTCTTCTTCTCCTCCAGAATCCATTAATTTTACACTGGCCGTATACTTAAGGCAACATTTGCAACACCTAATTGTTCTAATAGCCTTTTATCTCCAACCAGGGTCATGCTGCAGAGAAGGAGAGTTTGGCAACGGAAGCCTCCAGGTCCAACCAGGCCAGTTCTGCATCTTCGGTTTCTTCATCGGGACGCAAACCGTCCCACCAGGACCAACCAGCCATTCCCCCTGCACCCCAAACCAGTTCAGCCACCTCATTCCTTCTCAGGTAAGTCTTAATCTCAATTAGGGACATGCCCGGCATGGTGCACAGCCATCAATCCATTGGAATGTGCTCTCAGGATCCTGATCCCATACCATAGTCCCCTAGCACCTGCTCAGCCTCTCAAACCCAAGAACCTGGAATCCTCCATAGCCTCTGGCAGTCGCAGCAGTGCTTTCTCAGTGCCTGTGGAGACTGCTGCGATGTTGAAGGCATTTCAGCCTAATGTGTTAAAATGTCATCGATCAATGCTCGGGTTTAGCAGTCTGAGAGAGTGCAGAATCCAAATGGCAGAGGTCTGCGCTCGGCTGAACCGAGCCCGTGTCCTCAGGGATAATGTTTAATCTTAATGTACCAGACAAATTGTTTGTGAAAGTCGTTTGTGAGAAGTGATGATTTAGTGTAACATTTAGATGGCTATGACACACTGTTAGTTTTAGAGGAAAAAATGAGTGTCAGCTAAAGCCAGTTTATTTGTTATCATAATTCCTCAGATTTGTATCTTTTTGCATCCATTTGTGGTGACATTATTCAGCACAAAATAAGTAATCATATCTCTGCTTTTACAAATGCAGAATAACATTTGCCCCAAATGAGAATGTGTATGGAACAGACATTGTCGGGGTTGCTAATTTGTGATTTAGAAATGATGTAGAATTTGAGTTATTTCTTAATTATTTTAAATGATTAAATATGTTGTAAATCTGTCTAAATCCGAAACTGCGCTTTTCATTTAAAGATGTAAATAAATCCCCAAGAATTTATAAATCACACCTTTTCAAAGTAATGGTTCACCCATTTGTTCACCTGTATATGACTCTTTCTTCTGTGGAACACAAAAGAAAGATATTTGTTTTGTGTCCAAACAATGGAAGTCAATGATGACCAGTGGTGTTTGGTTATGAACGTTTTTCGAATGTTTTGAACGTTTTGAATGTTCTTTTGTCTTCTGGTACAGATACAGGTTTGAATGACACGAGAGTGAGTCAAATTTACATTTTCATTTTTGGGTGAACTGTCCTTTTAAATGTTGTCCTCATGTTTTTCTTCTGAGACAGGTTACTACGGTCCTCTCGCATAGGGGAGGACAAAAGTTAAACCGTGCAAAATACTGCATTTTATTTGCTTTTACTCATCATTAGTTTAGTCACCATAAAAAGACAAAAGAAGAAATGACCGTCAATCACGTAATAAACGCAGACATGAATTTATGTGCATGACCGAATGTCTGAGAATTGAAGAAGATGCTTAGAGGTGCGAGACGGTAATTGCTGTGTGACATCGCATACAATTAGCCTATTGAGAAGAGCGCCTCTCATCTCCAGCTCCCCACCATCAGTACCACCCTCTGCAAATGACTGACAGACATCACCCTGGGGGTGTTTGCCTTGGCCATTACGTTCCCCTGAAAAGACGTAATAAAGACAGTGGGTTAGTCATGCGATTGATTTTAGACACCAATCGCTGTGTGACCTGTGCGTTTTTTAGTGCATCCTTAAGTATTATCACTACTCCTTTTCCATTCCAGTTCACATGAATCCGTTAAATTAGCATGCACATGCACTGTCAGCAATAACACATCTGTCTTTTTGACGCCCAACACAGACAGCGATTGATGGATAAGGTGGGTCACAGGATAAAGTGGGATTTTTTTAAAGCTCTGTACATTCTCACATTCAAAGATCTTTAGAATAAAAGCATGTGCCATATTTAAATAAGCCATGACTGACTAAAAGATGTTTTGAATATTGCTTAGACTGCCTGTGGCAGGATATGCATATTCATGACAAAATGTTTCCATACTTCCCTCAATTATACGAGTCAAAGCAGCTCAGATGCCGGGCATAGTGTTTGTCCTCTCTCTGGCCTTGACAACCACCTGGAACACACACTTGAACAGATCCTTAAGATGCAAGTTGCCATGGTTGCACAGTTGTAAAAGAAAAAAAAAACAGAAGTGGTGAAATACTAATTGTAGGAAATAAAAACAAGGTGAACATGAGCATTTAACATGGATTCCTGTTGTTTTTTTACTCAAAATGTTTTTTTTTATAGGGATAGTTCACCAAAAAATGAAAATGATGTCATCATTTGCTCACCCTCTTGTCATTTCAGACCTGTATGACTTCTGAGATTTCTGAGACTTCTATTTCTTCTGCAGAACACACAAGATATTTTGAAGAATGTTGGTAAGCGAACAATGGCGGTGCCCATGTACTTCTATTGTATGGACACAAAAGCAATGAGTACCGCCGTTGTTTGATTACCAACATTCTTCAAAATATCTTCTTTTGTGTTTTTCGCAAAAGAAAGAAAGTCATACAGATTTGAAATGACATGAGGGGAGCACTGACAGGATCTCACGGACCGGTAAGATTGTTCCCCTTTACATATAACATAGTCCTATTGCACAAATATTGGGTCATCTTAGACTTGTGTCTGTGCAAATAAAGGTTTCAAGGCCATAACAGATCCCACTCAACCTTCAATGACCTTTAACTTCGCTGATCTCCCTGGAAAACATACTGTATCGATGTTTAGAGGCAGGGTGGTTGTTTTGACAGATTCCTGTCCTTTTATCTGTTAGAAAGTGTCCGTTTGGTAAACAAGCCAGAGGGAGTGAGTGTAAGATCATGTGCAACCACACACACGCACACACACACACACACACACACACACACTTACAAACACTCAGGCACAGATTCTCTTTGAAAGTATCAGCTATATCATTGTTTTTTTATATTTTACGATATAACACAACATAGTAAAAATTAGATGAGCACTCAGCTATACTGTCTATTCTAAATCACACATGTGATGCTGGATATTTACACTTATCTCCCTCAGCTTTGTGACCTTTAGGATCAGATCTAGTATATATTGTACACAAGTGATATGTGACAGTGAATATGAGTGTGACGTGTCATATATGTGTGCCATGTACTGCGTGTGATATAATTCACATCAACCCCATAGGAACGCTGTTGGCTGGCACAATGCAGAATTTTGCAGAGGTGTGCAGAAAGCAAGTACACCGAGCAAGTGGGTTTTTACGACTGAAGGCCGGCTGTAATCTGGTTTTAAAGATTTACAGATGAAAGCAGAGAGGGTTCTTACGCCTGTAGTAGGGACTAGCTCACCCCGGCTTTGATGTTGTTCTGTGGCTGAGGGGCTCTCTGTGCTTTTTTCAATGGGCTTTCATCGACATGCTGAGTGCGTGTTATCTTCCGGAGTCACGCGTCGCATTATTGTCCTTCGTACTGCTGCGCTGAAATGCATAATCAACAGGGACCGGTGGAGCGGGCACCTGTTTAGACCGAAGGAAATTGCTTGTAATGAATGCAGGTTGCGGAGAGGTTCGGCAAGTGTCACACAACTGATACGTTTTCTGCTTTTACCTGCTTTCAACAAATGCTTTTAGGTTTGACAACAGCCTCTCTCTCTTTGTGTGATATAATATGCACTTTTTGTAAACATGTTGGCTGGGGGCAGTTCCCACATAGAGACTGTTTATCACGGTTAAGGAAAGTTACAACCCTGCAAAATTTCCCTGAAGCAAAAGGATTGTATGGAAATGTGTTCTGACTGTGCATTGAAACTTCAATACAAGATTCACAATGTAACAAGATTGACTGCAGCACACCAATATAAATTCAAGGCTTTTGTAGTGTGAACTGACAGTGTTTACGACTAGTCTTCACACTCGGTTCTCTCTGTGTTTTGTTTATCACTTTACGTTATGTTTAACAGACATTGAAAGGGAAAGTGTTGCCATTCTTCATTGTTCCAAATGATTTTGGTTGTCACATAGACCAAACAAGTAAGGATTTCAGCGACAACTGCACTGAGATACATATGTATGGATCTGTTAACAATATGTGAATTAATACCATAACTAACCATTGTGCATAGTGAAACCAAAAGGGAATTTTTATGATTTATTTGACCCTTTCCTCATGATGTTTTTAAATTAGGGCAGGTCGCAGTTCTGGCCATGTTGGCATCTGCCTAATTTGGTGAGCTTCTGTTAAATGACTTTGATGAATGACAGGTGAGTTTGTGCCAAAATATTGTAACATATGGTCTTTAACATCAAAAACAAGACATAGACATCATCAAACATCATCAAACTTGAAAAAGTTGGAGAAAAAGAAACATCTAATTGACTATTATGTAATTAGCTATAATATTTGCATTTAGCATTGCTTTTACCTGTGACCCATTTTTGACTCACACCCACCAGTTGAGATTCTGTGCTACAGAGAATTTTCAGTTCATCCTCTATCTGCTCTACTGAGAGATTAATGGGATCTCTTCTGTATGTATAATGCAGTTTCATTTTTTAGGAATTCATCTAGACCTGATTCTTACACACTTTGAGAACAAAGCACATAAACAAAGCACTGTTTTTCATATTTCCCTCTACCGTCATATTTCTAATGAAGACATATTTTTCCAGCATGTCAGTGTGCCGGCTATGCGGCGTTCAGGTTTAGTGTTCTGCTTGGCACACAGCCATGTCTCCAGTCTGGCTCGCTGTGTACTAGAATATTTCAACACTGACTGTTGTCTAATCTGGGCCAAAGTTTCAGCCGTGACCCAAAGGAGACAGAGCCGAATAGGTAATTGTTGAAGTTTCATGAGAAAATATTCTTATTCTCATTAGTTTCTCCCTTTTTATTTCTCCCAGTCTATTTTGGTTTCTGACTCTATCTTTTCTCTCTACAATCACTTCTTCCCAACCTTGTTTCTTCAACCTTGTTCTGTCTCGCCGTCAGTAGCTCATGACATGAAGTCTGTTAAAAATGCTATTTACAGGGCAGAGAGAATTTTCTCAGGTGCTTTGTGCAGCAAGAATGCTTGTCAAGGCTATTCACGCACACACACAGATACAACTCTGTGTTTGTATTTCTATATGATAACATGTACTGTAGGTGACGCATATTAATGGGTTTGGTGTGCTGAGATGGGCTGTGGGTGTGTGAAACTATGACACTCATAAAACAGGTGAAGAATAGTGACAACAACTGCACAAAAATCTAGTGTGAGAGAATTACGGGAAGGTATTACAATATATTTGTACCTTAAATGCAGTTTTCAAGTAATCTCTTAAAGGAACAGTTCAGCCAAATATAAAAATATGTTATAATTTACTAACCCTTTGCCGTTTTAAATTTGTATGCTGTTGTTTTTCATCTTTCTCATCTTTTTCATTAAAAGTGGGCTGTCAATCTAAAAATAAGGTGTGTATATAGTCTCATGTACTACATTCCAGATATTCTGTAGACATATGGAAACCAAAAGAGACTATTTAAACATCAAATAAAAACAAAATGTAAACATCAAACCATCATTATTCATTGTTAATCTGTATCTCCACTGCAGCTCAGATCACAATATATTTAGTGAAGGTTCTGTGTTATGATGTCACCGTATAGAACCAATGATGAGTGATGTCATTAATGTGATGAGTGATGTCGGTTGATTTAAGAGCTGCAGTGGAGATAAAGATGATCAGTAAATAATGATTTAATTAGCTCATATCATATAGCAAGTATTCGTTTTTTCAGTGCCAGCATTTACTGTGAACATTGCATAGAAGAAATGTATATGATGATTCACCTATTTTTTTGTATTCAGTGACCAATTTTAGGGCATAATCTGGGTCTGGAAAATGAACCCTCTAAATTTTCACTGTGCAAACTGTAACCTCATGTTGAAGTATGTATGGCTATTGTTCTACAATCTGACCGAATGCCCGGCCATTTCATCAAAATTTGGCACCACACCTGTTTATGAGCTCTCAGCACTGTCAACATCATCTTCTACCTATACACAATCTGTGCCTAAGATTCTTATTCGTATCACATTTGATGAGTTAATCATCTGATGTTTTAGCACAATGTGTGTATAGTATTAAAGGCGGGGTGTCCGATTTCCGAATTACGCTTGTTTAGACAAAGTCGGGCCGAGTACCAAAACAACCTTGTAGCCAATCAGCAGTAAGGTGCACAGTGCACAGGATGGACATTAGTTGAACCGAGCACTGGCGAAAGCTAAAGATGGGGGTAGGGGTGTGTCTGTTTTGGTGATTTGAACATCAACAACGGCTATGAGAAATCGGACTCCCCGCCTCTAAGGTCTATCTTTTTTTTTTGACAGATTCTTATGGAAAAAAAATAGCTTGCATGTTAAATTAGGTTACTTATTCTAAAGCTTTTGACAAAATGTGTTGTTCAAATTAACCCAACAAGTCCAGTTTGGCCTCATAATTTTGCTTTGAAATTGATTCACTTTAATTATTCATTTAGTCTCTCTCCTCTCTCTCTCCTTTCATGCCCTCTTATTCTTGCTTTTCAGAGGTGTCCCTCTGCCTTTCTCATTTCACACCCTGTGTCATTATAAATTAATCTAATAAAATCACTAGAGATTACCTGCTTTCCATTTTTAAACACCCCCTTATCCACCTTTTCAAGAAGAGGTGAAAGGCATGAAAAAACATAGGTACAGTAGACAAAGCTTTATTTTTTTCAAAAGGCAGTTAAAACAATGGCAGACAGATATTGACAGAGCCCATCATTGTGTCTCCGAGCAGGATTATTTGATGTTTTCCAGTCAGCCAGTGTTCCTTTGAAAACCAAGGGGGGTTGCGCCTCTATCCAACTGTCTGGACCCCTCTTCTCTTCTATGTTGTATGAGGGGGGAGATCTGGGGTTCGATCAGTAGAGGTTGCTTTGTCCTTGAAGCAGCTGAGTCTCAATGCCCTCAACAACCGCTCAACCTGTTGTTGGCTGCGATATTGAACCTGAATGTTTGATTGGATTTAGCTTCTAGTTTTTCTTTGTCGCAGTTCTCTATCATTCCCCTCCTCCATCAGCAGAATCAGATTTTGTTCCGCCAGGCTCCAATAGTCGCTTACAATCTCAGACATGCTAGCATGCTGTTCAGAGAGCTGCCCCAGCATTGGTGATAATGGCCCCCTGGTACTACCTGACAAAGGCCCTCGGGTCACTCTGGGCAGGGCTCGGCACATAATGCACAAAACAAGAAGTCAATAATGACGGGAGCTCAAAGCATCTGGCATACAATATTTGGACAATGATTTGAGCAAGCAGGAACACGGTCTCCCAGCAGGTCGCACAGGTGTCAGAAAGCTCTAGAAGGTGTTGAGTGATTTCATGGTGGTTTAGGTGCTCCGTTTTGATTTCACAGCAATTATTGAGGCCCGGTGTCCTTTAAGCGGATCTTTTTCTAGCCATGGGCTTTGTAACCTCTCAATAGTGTCTCATATATGAATCAGTAGCTTCACGCTGTTTCCAGCCGAGGGAAATATAGTTCAAATGAAAGAAATCAGTGGAAGCCGTGGCTGAGGAGAAAGACTGTGTTTTCATAATTTAGGAGCTCAACTCGAATACAGTAGTTTCAACTGAGATCAAATGGAAAGAAACAGCATAACGGATTAGACTTGTTCAGTTTGTTGCTATTGTGAGGGAATACAGAACAATGTACCACTCATCCGAGGGTAACGTTTTATATTTAATAGTAATTTTAGCAACATGTTGTGCATTTCTACACTGTAAGACAGACAAATAGGGGAATTTTGCAATTGCATTTACTGGTAGTGAGTTTATTTGGCTATACAGTATATCTCACTGTGCAATAATACCTCGGTATAAGGTCCCCGATGCGGTATTTATTGCGATATTTAAAATGACAAACGATGACTTGGAAACGTGCCATAAGCATCCTCTTATGTGGTCCAAATCCTGAACTCACATCCATGGATATCTAGAATTGGTCCTAATATACGTGTGTGCACTTAAATCCAGGTCGCATGAAACAACAATAAACTGTAGGCCTATTTATATTCTTTACTTTTTATGTTTTGTCTTTATTTTTTTAGCTTCTGTCATCTTTCTAAGCTGAAGCCTTTATCAGAAATCTTGAGCATAAGAGCTGCCTGTAGCCCAGTGTAGGATTTTATTACATTGTATATAGTATATATTTTAAATATGTAATCACTAAATGCTTACTTTCCTAGGGTGGGCTATTTTATGGGCCTTTTTTTAAACCACCATGTTAGATTTCCGATCAGCGAGTGTGGGCTGGCTTATTTCCTGTCGTATAACACTGTATGTGAAAATAAAGATTTTTGGCCAGCAAATATGAGCGTTTTTTAGATGAAAAGAAGAAACTGATGTATCAGTGATCAGTGAAAATCTTCTGTACATTTCTGAGTACCTCGTTAAGCCAACCCAACTTGATATCACAGCTAAAAAGGCTGATGATGTTTTATACCAGTCTGTGCAACTCCCTGCGTTTCTCCCCATATCACCATCTTCTTTAAGCAAAACAACAATAAACTCTTATTCACTCACACTGCTAGTAGATTAGTTTTATGTCTTTGTTTTAAGTCATTGTTACAAGTTCTATATGATGAAACTCAGACGGATGGAATACTCTGCGTTGTGGGCAAGAGTGAAACTCAGGCTGCGTCTAAAATCGCATACTGTGACAGGACGTACTGAATTTGAATAAATACCTACCTATCGGCCGTTAAAACAGTACGTTCTATATAGTATGAGTGGGAGTAGTATGAATACATTTCGGACATACTGCGTCCGCCATGTTTTATGGTCATGTGATCTGTATCTTCTTTGATGACATATTTACAACAACCTACACGTGAGCATTGATAAAAACATAACGAGAAATTCATTTATTGGCACTTGCATTAAAAACAGACATCCGCCTTTAAGTTTTCCGCTACATTTATTTGATTTACTTTTGAAATTTGACCATTGCTCAGCTCCCGTGGCATCATGGGATAGATAAGTGTCCATCCGATCCACACTCACGAATCTCGGCGGAAGTAGTAGACCATCTGGGTATTTCTCGCCTGTTTTTTGCATACTGAGTTTTCAGACATTCTATTATACTGTATATTAGCCATATTTATGTTTCAAAGTGAATTCTTGTTTAAGGATCCAGAAAGGTCAACATTGTTTTAGTTAAAACTGAACAAACCTCATTCTTCTCTTTTAGTGGCAGAAACACCTCACTGCTTAGCATATGTGAGGTCATCTCTGATTTTGTAGTGGTCGGAGCTGGACAGAATAGTTTATCTGCTTCCACGGATTACCCATTTTCCTGATTTTGACTGATTCAAAGAAACCATAGAATAGAGAATAAGTAGAATACAGAGAGAATAATAGGCTACATGTCAATCAGGAAGCTGATTATAGAGGCTGGAGACAAATTGTTCCTAAGTAACCTAAAGGCTGTCCCTGTTAATGACTATAAGGTTGAAAGGATGACATGTATTGACAGGACTCCTGTGGGCAACATACCCTTTGTTTAAAACCATTCGTCACACCTATTTTGCTTTATTAAAAGCTGGTACATTAAAGCTAAAATAAAGCATTTTTTGTTTGGAAACACCAGACTCATCCATCCGTAAACTCACAGAACTCTCTGAGCTTATTGCATTGTCAGCTTGACCAATGGTCGTATTACGTATTACAGAGAGAATTGTGATTCAGAGCAGGTGTGGACAAAGCCATCAGACTGACTCGACCAACACTACCGCAAAGCTATATGTCATACTTTCTGCTAGAACAGAGCATCCCTCTTCTTTCAACGTGCCGCACATCCCAATTAATCATTCAAACCACACACACACATAAATATTACATTTAAATTGGCACTCTCTGTTATTTCCTAAACAACAGGAGCCCGAGTCTAAATGGTTAATAGTTAACTGCATTGTTAGTGAAAGCAGTGTAGGTCTCCATCTTTGCTCAAAGGCTAATGTCTTCATTAACATCTTGCAGCTCACCTGTTCCTTCAGCTCACATCTTTGTTTGTTTTATCTCGGGCTATTGATTTATCCTTCTGTGCTGCCATCCATCCCTCTGTAATAATCCCTCCATGCATCTAAAGGGCTCTTATTTGTATTCTGCTAATCACGCACCCCCATCCTCCTTAATTTGTCAGGCTATTCTCACACCATCCCGTGTTATCCGTAGGTTCATCTAAGCACCGGTCTCTTATTGTTATATGCTGATGATAGGAAATAAATCGTAAAAGTACACGGATAGGTAGGAAGGCAGTCATTATATGCATAATACTGTATTTCCTATGTTCCACACAAACACGCACACACACACACACACGCACACACACACTAACCGAGTCTCTTTGAAGTCCGGCAGAATGAAAAAAGGGGGCTCCTATGCACTCATGAAGTATTCATGTCATGTGATTCGAGTGTGTGAAAGTGCATGCCTTGCACGTTACTGAAGTGTGTTCATGTGATTGAAAGAGTGTGTGTGCACAGACAAGCGAGTGCAGCATGCTGCCGATCAGTGGCGCTTTGCACAGCAGCTGTGTACTGACACTGTTTCTGGGAGGGGTATGCAAAGGGGGCCGGGCTGAGGAGAGAGAGCGAGTGCAGCAGAGCGAGAGAGAGAAGGTGAGAGCGACTCGCCAGATTGAGAGGGAGACGTGGCTGAGGAGAGAGAGGGGGGACCGTTGGACTTCTGCCAGGGTTTCCCAGCAACAGCAGAAGCAGGATTCGACTCTTTCCTCCTCCCAGGGGATTAGCCTTTTCCACAGCCTTCTTCGGGAGATCTGACGTCCCTCTGCTAGTGGCAGAGTGGAATACGAAAGAACAGGGAAAGCGGGACAGCGCAGCGGAGAGGAAAGACGTGCCCCCGCCCAGCCTCAATGCAGATGTGAAGTGTGGGATATCTTGGAAGAGAAGCGGAAAGAAATGATGGAGAGATTGAAAGTGGGGAGGAAAAGTTGATCGGAGGAATACGGTCCGGTTTTTAAACTGCATGTCAACTTCTTTTCAGATCTGTGGAAACATAGAGGACCTGAAAATGCTTTGGTGCAGGAGAGGAGCTGCGTACACGGGCATGCCGAAGAAAACTTTTCGGGGATGCCATGAGTGCTTCTGACATCTGCTTCTCATCCTGCTGCCTCGCATCTCCTCGCACCTGTTTCCACTTCCGCTTGGGATTTGGAATTTGCACGAAATGGACTCCTGATGACAGTGACAGTAATCACATCATCCCGACCTCCAGAAGACACCTCTAGCCCCCCATCTCCCACCCAAACCCATCCTCCACACCCGGCCCGCCTCGCTCTCGCACGTGCTGGAACCCGTAGTGTGCCGTTACCGGGATTTGGAATGAACAAGTTAAAAAGACACTTTTCTCACTCCTTTGCTGGTATGATCTCTGAACTGAGATAATGGATTGGAGAGAACTGTAAGTATTTTATGGGTTATATGTGTACCTTTACATGTTTTGTTTTCATCATGTCAGGCTTCTTTGTAATGCCTCATCCACACCTCTCTGACCATCACTAAGTGCTTTAGAAACCACGGTGACCACATTGCCTGAGGTTTGCCCTTGGATGCATTACTGTCTGTTATGCACAAGTTGCAACCCCCAAAGCCTCACCTGCAGGAAGACTAGAAGCTCCTCCGCAATATCAAATCCAGAGGGAGTTCTGCTCTTTGCAGGAAAGTGAGGGGAGATTTAACAGGTGGGTGCTTCTGGGTAAAGCCCAGCCTAGCGTGTCGGAGCTCGCTCTACCATGCTTTTCACCCACTCTGGTCACCCGCATCTGTTCGCACCCCGGCTGATATCTCAATCTTATGTGTGTGTGGCTGTGTTGTGTTTTATAAAGAGCTTGTAACGCATTTGTCGGGCTGCCAGACGTAGTGAATGCCGCTCAGTGCCCTGTGTGGGTGTGGGTCTTTTCTTTATATGTTAGAAGCCGTGCAGTGTGTGTGTGTGTGTGTGTGTGTGTGTGTGTGTGTGTAGGTTTACCTCAGATTTTTGAAAATGTCTTTGCTTATATGGAGAAACATAAAAAACCTGTAACAGGAAAAAAGGCTCATATTCAGTTCCAATTCATGTTTTGACATACATGAATTGTACATACTTTGAATGTACTAATGCCTAGAGGGAAAAAATCGACTTGCGCATTAACAGAAGTATATGAGATGTCTTTAATAATGTAGTCAAACACACCTGTGTGTTGTGTGTGTATATGTGAGGTTGTGTGGAGGAGGAGGCTTTGTTTTTATATGTGGGTTTAACATTAATAAACCCCTCCTCCTGTCAGTCAGTTTTTTAACCTCTTATTCCTACTTTTTTGAGACTTCTCTCTTTCTCTTTCTCTTTCCCTCTCATTAACACTCGCCATGCACCAAATGTGAGCAAAAATTGCCATTGGGGGTTAAAAAATGTTAAGTTACTCACCAGTTTGCTGGCAACTTCATAACACCGTCAAATCAAAAAGTTGATTTATAATTATGATAGTGTGAGACTAACGGCTGTTAAAAGAAACATCTGTTGTGACTGACGTGTCTTCTGATGAATGATGATGAAGCTCATCTATGATGCCTGAAATTTTTTTCTTCTTCAGAATTTATTGTAGTGATACATGGGGAATGCTACTTGCATTAAATTACATGCAAAAATGGCTTTTAAGAAATGTCAGATTTTGTCCATTTGCCCGCCATTGGCAGGTAAGGCAATAACGTCATTTTAAATCTTGTTGACATCTATGAATATTACAGGTTGGGGGAGTAGAAACTGGCATGCTAACTTAATGCTGTTTCCCACTTACACATTCTCATGATAATGTTAATGACATTCAAGACTTATTTGTGTGTGTGTGTTTGTGTGTGTGTGTGTGTGTGTGTGTGTGTGTGCGTGCGTGCGTGTGTGCGTGTGTGTGTGTGTATGTGTGTGTGTGCACGTGCCTGCCTGTGTGCGTGCGTGTTTGTACACACATCCACTCACACCATTGAATGCACAGCACACACATTTCCTGTGGGGGCCTCCCCTTGTGTCCTTCGTGGCTACTGTAATTACACAGTGTTCACTGTGATTCTTCACCCCTGAAGAGGCTGTGCTGACGGAATTGGACGGGTGGGGGGTGAGGAGAGAGAGAGTGAAAAGATGCGAGGAAAAGTGAGACATTTAATGAGCTCAAGCTTTTCTCCACAAGTCCTTCGCCCACAAAAATGTGAAGTGGAAAACAAACTGCTTCTAGGATTCTGCATCTGTATCACACACATACATTTATCTAGCTGCACCAAATGGCCAATAGTATGTGTATGTGGACACCAGAATAACACTCTTATTGTTGAACAAATCCATTAGACCTACTGTAGTTTTCCCTAATAGCATCCGCTCTTCTGGAAAGGTTTCCAGTGGATGTAGTCGGAATAGGAGTTGGAACTGCTCTTATTTAGATCGGTGAGGATAGTCACTGATTTTTGGCGATGACTTGTGTACTTACATTTTGGGTACATTATTCAACATTTTTCCTTATAAATGTTTTATAGGTAGATCATAAATACACACACATACAGATTGTATTTAGTCTTTTAATACAACTTATATTTTCTCGTATCCTTTCTGCCTATCACTCTCTTATTTACCTTTGTCACATTTACACATTTCTCCCTCTTTAATGATTACAGGGCTCTTTTTTTGTTTTTATTGTCTCTGTTGGGTACGTCTTAGTGTGAGTTGGCATGAAAAGGAGAAAGAGTGAAACCATGCAGGCTGTTGATTTGGTCACTCAAAGATCAAGAGATTAATCTGGACTACTATTTGTCGTAGATTTATCGTTCTGGTCTGAGATCTCTTTTATCTTTTTGGATTGCACCAAATGTATTTAATTGTTACATTGAAATGATACATTACAAGTGTTCTAAAGCACTGGAATGTCATTGAATCATTCATTCAAAATGGGTTGATGTCATTTTTTTTTTGAAGGAATAAAAATAGAGAAATGTTGGGGAAGAACTTAATTTGGCTTGTTGACAGCAATTTTTTGTGCTTTTTTCACAGGGCTGCCCAGAAGCTGAATCTCTCCAAACGGAAGAAGCCTCAACCTCTGCCATCCTCTCCACCTGACCCAGAAGAGCCATTCTTCTACACTGATGGCTTCAGTGCTGCCCTGCAGCTTTCGCCCCCACCTGTACCCCCATGTCTCCTCAGGGCAGGGTCAAAAGTCAAGGACAGCCCCGGGATGGGAAAGGTAAAGTTTTTGGGTTACTCAATGCCTCTGCCAAAGTGATGTTTTTAGGTCTATATCGGTTCTACAGAGCCGTTAGAGAATTTAAAAAGATTTGTTGTGTCTTTGCCGACTGATCCACCTGCCATAATTTATTTGAGATATCTATGTATGCAATATAAATGAAAAGCCTTGCCCTTGAGTTACAGAAAGCCACTTCCAAAAAAAAAAAAACTGGTTACTTTGAACACTCTCCTTATCTGCCATTGGTCAAGAAACAGAGAGCTTCACCCAACACTCATGCAAAAGGTTAAGATTGTGTTGCCGTGCTAGGTTGGTCTGGTCTTTAAGAGTCCTTCAAGGTTCATTTTATATCTAAATATCTCATAGAAGTAAGAACATACATTGAGAGACAAGAAACAACCTAGATCATACAGTAGATACTTACACATGGTACAACATTTTGTCAAAGTTAAGAGGATTGGTTTGAAAGCCGAAAAATATTTTTTGTCCTGTACAGTTAATGTAATGTAATAAATTGCATGTATTAGATTTATCTGTATTAATGAAATGACATCATGTGAACCTCTGGCTGCCCTTCGCTTAAGAATGATGTGGGTTTATCTATTTGGCTTGTTCTCGGGTTACCGTCAAAGCAGACTGTGTGTGACTGCATGGGTTGGCCCAGTTGTCTTGATTCCCATGCTGTTGGAATTCTAAGAAGCTCCTTCGGAATGCCAGACAACATTTCTCTATCTAAGTGACTAGCAGGTTGTGGGAGTGGGAAAAGCAGTGTATGAAAACAGAAGGGTCAGGAAATGACATCACAGGGCACTTTGATGAAAGGCATATTTCTCTCCTAGAATAGGTCTATTTGTTTGTACTGACAGTCTGTGTGTGGAAATCAGTTTCTTATGATAGCCCAAAGGCTTGGCAGGCCATTTCTGCGTAGGGGTAAAATCTTGATAGCAGTCATGTTCTGCAACAATTTCTGTTTTTGTCTGGACTATTTTACCACAAGAGTTTATGAGCATTACTTTTTGTCTGGACTTTTGGCATACCGAGTGGGTGGATGATGGGTCAGAATTATTGTTGTTTTTCAAATATGTAAGCGACAATCATATCAGTAAAAGGCATTTTGTTGTGTACCATCCAGAATTGTAAGCCAAGAGAGTAAGTATTAGTTTGATTTTGTAGAGATCATAATCATTTTTAGATACATACATAATCATTTTAATATAAGTTAAATGAAAATTATGTTTTTTGTAAATTTGGCCCTAGTAATTGTAGCTTCTCCATTGATTCCCAGCTCTATATCCACTTCAATTGTACAGGCAATACGGAGTTTAATTAACTATTATGTGAAAATGTATAATTTTCTCTATAAATACACCTTAAAGGTCCAGTGTATGAATTTTAGCGGCTTCTAGTGTTGAGGTTTACCAATTGCAACCAACGGCTCACTCCATCCCTCCCCCCTCCCTTTCGAAGCCCTACGGTGACTGACACAGAACTTAAGATCTCGTCACGTTTTCGCTTCTTTACCGATGGGGATAACGTATTTATGAAACGTGCTCTGTAGTTTGTCTGTTTAGGTCAACTGTAGGAACAACATGGCAAATTATATGTAAGGGGACCCGCGGTGTATGTAGATAGAAATAGCTCATTCTAAGGTAACAAAAACATAACGCTTCGTTATGTAAGGTCTTTATACACCTCTGAAGACATAGTTATGTATATTATATTGCGTTTCTGTTAATAGATCCTTCAAAAAATTACACACAGTGCCTTTATATATCCGGGACTAGAGGAGTTACTACATGATCACTGTATGATCACTGTCTGAAGCATCATTTTACCCATTAGGCCAAAGCACTTAATCCCAGTTTGTTCCAAGGGGACTTTGCCTGCAAATAGTTTGCTATGAGTGGTTTGTATAAATAGCATCTACTTAATATTAACTAGCTTGCTATGAGATGAGGTCATGACCTTTCACTCTCTTTCTGAGATGGAGGAGGTACATCTATACAAATGGACAAAGATGTCTGCTCAATGCTGTCATGCTATGAACAAATATTTTCCCATGGGAAACATCATCAGCATCTCAGCTCATTGCCTCTATTTTGGGAAACAAACTCATTCCTCTCCATAAGACCCCCTAGAGGTCAGAAAGCCACTGAAGATCAGACTTACCCAAGTGTGACTCTCTGCCAGCACAGGTGATGCATTCTAAATAAATTAGCGTTTGGGTTAGTGCAACGTCTTTGAGGGAAAGTAAGATCCTTTCTTAGTATTAGATACTGGGTGAAGACAAGAATATTTCATTCTGTGACTCATAAACACCAGCAGATGGTACAGGTCTGTTATGGCTTCATGTCTGCTGGGATATGAATCACTCATTAAAGACAGTGAGATCACCCTGTCTCCAGGGGCGTTAAGTACTACTTGTGCTTCATTACTATACCTAAATATTATTTTGTGGTAATTCATACAGTATCTTACTTGAATCCAATTTTAACCGAATGGTGTACTTTTACTTAATTTCACTCATATGCTTTAATTCTCACATTTGTATTTTGGAAAATACATATTTTAGTAGTTATTAGATTAAGATCTACATTTACATTTACTGTACATTTATTCAATTAGCAGACGCTTTTATCCAAAGCGACTTCGAAATGAGGTAAACAATGGAAGCAATTGGAACAACGTAAGGACAACAAAAAGCATAAGCATGGTAAAACTGGTCTCATGTAGGCTACCACAGTATACAAAGCTAAGTGTTTTTTTTTTTATAGAAACAGTAGAATAGAGATAAAAGTCAAGATGTACATTTATCCACTTTTTTAAACAGCCAGTAAAATCCATTTACGTGTAAATGTAGTTTTCCGCAGCTACATTTCATCGGTCACTTAAACACAGTCTTACACGTGTCTACACCGGACGCTACTGGCGCAACGCGACACGACAAAAGACATTAGAAACGCATTAGAACCTATTATAATTAAAAAATTTGTCCACACTGGATGCGGCGCGACGTGACAAACCTATTAGAACAAACCGTGTGTCGTGTCGCGTTGCGCCGGTCGCGTCCGGTGTAGACACGGTGTTAGTGATCTGGGTATAAACAGCTATAATATATCATCTTACATCTAAGCCTATACAATCAGGTTTTGTGTAATTTAGTATTTAACAATTTCACGGAACACCATATGTCAGATTATTGGTCGAATTTCAACATCTGCTGTGTCCAAATGTCTTACATATGCAGTGAAATTACATTAAATTTGAATAATGTGTTTTATGCAATAACTTTGCATGTTTGAGCTTTGTAAAAAATGTGATAAACAGGTTGTGTAATGCAGTTTTTCATCAATTACTGTAATAAAGAAAATCTCCACTCTCTTAATTTCATCAGTCATTTTGAAAAAACCTTTCACTTTTGCTTAACTAGCTACTTAGACTTTAAAATGTGGTACAATTTTAACACCGTACCCACCCTCATGCCACTCAAAACCTGTATGACTTTCTCTCTTCTGCAGAAAACAAAAGAAGATATTTTAAAGATTGTTGGTAACCAAACAACATTGATTTCAACCATTTTTTCCATTGTATGGACACAAAACCACTCATTTCTTAAATTTCTTAAAATATCTTCTACAGACAAAAGAGTTATGTACAGGTTTCAAATGACATGAGAGTAAATAATCTATGGCAGAATTTTTATTTTTGTGTGAACTATCCATTTAGGGGTCTCTCTTCCTGCGTCCCAATTTGCCTACTTATACTATGCCCTTAAAGTATGTACTGCTTTTTTTATGGAAAGTATACATTTTAGTGCGTTGAAAAACTGTATGCACGCACTGGGACATACTAACTGTCACGAACATCAAAATACTCTTTATTCAGTCATTATTTTGAATGTAATGTTTACTGTATACTTGCATTTAATAATTAAGCGAAGCATCTATTATTTAATTTTATTAATGCTAGCGTCAGTAAACTCGCTGTGAGTTGTGGGTAATTGTCACGATCACACGTGGAGGAAGAACCCAAGTGCAAGCAGCAGGAATGCAGGGGTAACAAATACTTTTATTAAATAATAAAACAAACACCCTCGATGGGGAAAAACTAAACAAATGCAAAATACCAGAAAACAAAGCCTTCCCACAGGGGGCAAAAATAAACTAACAAACCAAAATAGCCACACAACGTCTCAAACAAAAACACGGCAGGGTAAAAACACAAGAAACTCACAGACTACGGACAGGCTAGGGACAGGAACGGGAACACTGAACGCAAGTACATACATAATCCACGAGCACAGGACAAAGAAACATGAGGGCATTTTAAAGGCAAGACAAATGAGGGATAATGACACAGGGCAGGTGGGAAACATTAGACACTGCAGGGAAGCAATACATGAAACAAGAGGGGCGGGGCCAATGACAAGACACGAGAAAGCACATGAGATGTAAAACGTAAACAACTCATGGCTTTCTCAAATAAAACCTAAGGGCTCCGTCCCGATCCTGCCACATGACTAGAAATACAAAAACAAGAAGGCAGGACCGTGACAGGTAATATAAGCCGTTAAGTGTCCATGGATTCACACTTCAAATTTTCATTGGAAGCAGTAGACCATCCGGGTACGTTGAGATTTCTCATTTCAGCATACTATGATTTGAGACAATACTAATTCTATTTTTGAATACTATTGAGGCCCGAGAGTATCTGAATTGGGACGCAGCTTATTTTTCATCTCTGTGCCTTTAGTCCTGGCCTAAACTCACGCCATTGGTTGAGCCAGTGTTGCAGTGTTTGGCTGAACATATTTTGATATTTTCAGGTGGGATTAAACCATTTAAAAAAGCTTTATCTTTTCGTGTAATTATTCCTTACTTACTCAACACCACAGTTTGTCTCTGCCTCACTCCTCCAATGGGGATCTCAACATTTGAGCAGGCGTCCCCTTATTGCATCGTAATGACCATTGAAGATGAACGGCTATATAAATAAAGCATTTTCCTTCCCTTAATTGTACACCTAATTGTGTTGATACATTACACTTGTACAAACACAGCAACGGAAAATGTGCACAACAGACATTAAAAGTTTCCTAAAGTCACGCAGAAGGCAGGCAGCTGGAAGTTTTTAATGAGTTTTATCAAGAAAGAGACAGAAAGGGAAGCAATACCTAATGAGTCCCACTGTGTTGAAGTGTGTTACCTGCTGATTTTAGGCACTTGTGAAGGAGGTGGATATGAATACTCTCATTTACTTTTTAGGAGGAAAATGTCAAAGTGCTTAGGGGATCTTTCATGCTCTAGAGGCTTAATTGAGTTCTCACTTACGTTTAATGTAGATTTCAATCTTGTCTCAGAGGTTTTTGCTAAAATTCCTTAGGAGATATGAAAGTGAGACAACTGTTGGCATACAATAAGATTATAGAGCCTGATATGTATTTAAAGTAGCTATGGGCTTCAAGAAATATGACGTATGTACTTTGCCAAATCCAAGACCTAAAGAAGAACCGATCTGGTTTATGTTGTTATTTTTTCTCAGTGGGGGACTGTAAACATTTGGGGCCGTTTGTTGCTGTCTACTATGAAAGTGTCCCTAGTGGCGGGGCTATAAAACAAGGTGTTAAACACAGGCTGTTGGAGTTCCTTATTGCCATACTGAGAAGGAGCAGTAATGAACTGCTCTGCCTCAGTCATGTGAAACGAGTTGCCATCATTCTGTACATTGTTTGTAAATGTAAATATTGAATTAAGTTTCGTGTTTGTAACCCTCCTGTCTGGAATATAGCATGTTAGGTCTATATGTGTTCCAATGTAATTACAGCTAGTTCATTTAACTATACACCCAGACAAAAGAGAAATCAGGCACACAGATCTCACATAGATCTAATGAAGCTGCATTAAATGAGATTTGGCACTGCTTTAATTGGAAAAATGACCTCCAACATTAACCCAAAGCATTGCCATTAAAACAACACTTTGCAGTTTTCTGACCTTAAAATGATGTCTCTAAAATTATTTCAGTGGCATAACAACTCTTAACTGGACGAATTCTATTGAGCAGCCTCAACAAGCACACTCTGTAAGTTCTGTGTTTGGGTCGGTACACACATCCCCGCACATCCCCTGCCTGCGGAAGAGTGCAACATGATTTCCAAATGACGTTTCTGCATTCGCCAGTTTCATCAGCTTAGTAAATAAATTCACATGTATTGCGCTGCCCAAGGGAAGCTTTTACAGCGACATTGTTTACGACACTGGTAACAGACAATTGCACTTATCAACCAAATGGGGGAGTCGTGAGCAAAAGTTCCATAGTGTTGCTTTAAGTTGAAAATAGCACGGGCGCCAAGATAATGCTATGACCTATAGCCACCGATTAGACAAGGTCAATGTCTTTGCCTCCTGTCATATTAAACCTGTATGACTTTCTTCACCAGAACACAAAAGAAGAAATTTTGTGTTCTGCAGAAGAAAGTCATATAGGTTTGAAATCACAAGAGGGTGAATACTTGATGTAAATGTATATAACTGATCATTCAGAAAGACATATTTGTGAAAGCCCATGCCCAAAAGCTTTGCGCCATGTTCCACAGGTTAAAGTCACATCTGTGTACTAAATAATGGAAGTCCTGTAAACATTTTCAAAGTATAAGAATGTCAAAAAACACCTACATCCAGAGAGAAAGAAGCAGTCACTGTTGCTTGGATCATTTTCCAACCTGAACTTGACAGATTTGGGAAATCCAGCAACCTAGACATGTTTTTCCGCAAGTTGAAACAGAAGGCATTTGAGAATCTTATCATCCATCTTGTACTGATATGCATGCTTTCCAAGTGCTGACTGTATGAGGGGAATCCTTGGCAATTTCTTCAACTCTGATTGTGGATTTATTCTCACAATCTGTCCTCCGATAATAAATGTAATTTTTTGTTCTGCAGGTTAAAGTAATGGTGCGGATATGCCCTGCCAAAGGATCTCGAGACACCTCAGAATCCATGTCCTTTCTGAAGGTAGACGCCCATAAGAAGCAGCTGACCTTCTGTGAGCCGCCCGCTAGCTCACGCTCCGCTGCTGCCACCGCGCCAAAGATGTTTAGCTTTGACGCTGTCTTCATGCAGGATGCTTCACAGGTACTGTCAGTGTAGTTGCTTATATTTTCGCAGATTCGCGGTTTTTCAGGTTTTTAAATCATTAAATACACTTTTTAATGCTTTTTATTGGTTTGATATTTGCAAAACCCGGTGACGAACATAAAGGGTGACTACTAATAAGGATTTATGGAAAAATAAATCATGAAATATGGAGATACAGAAGAACAGCAGTGATATAATATGGAAGTTGGAAGAACCGACGATTCACTTCCAATTTCCTTTCTGTACCTCATTCGGGTACAAATCTGCATACAACTGATGTCAAGCAGGACATCCATTTTGAGATCAAAGACATGCATAAGGACTCTGTACAGTTTCACTTGGTGTGTTGGGGAGATAAAAGGTTGGTGATTTGAGTTTATCCGAGTCCACAGCACCTGCAGAAATCTCAGCGGGAAAGCTAAGAGACTTTTTCCTCAGCTTTCTCCTGAACTCCTTGGGAGCTTTGGGTTTCCTGTCCCAGAAACATCAGATCTGATGATCAATGACTACCCCACATTGTTCAAAGAAACAAGGCACGTCACGGTTTTAACAACACTGTCAGAGTTCTCCAAAAGCTGGCAAGTTCACACGCTCGCATAATTCCAGGTTTTGAAATCTTCATCTGTGAGTTTTGCTGTATTGGGTATCAGGAGTGATGAAATATAATAGTATGGCAATATACTTGTATATGATAAATGGGAATTTCAAGACATTCCGATCCACCTAACTAAGAAAATGGACTTCACTACACTGTATCAGCATAATCTGAATATGTTTCAAAGAGCATCTTGTGTGCTTCAATGGATACAGGAAAATCTGACCTTTTTTATTTGATATGGAATTATCTATTTATTGATCTACATATCTGTATGTCAGGCTGTATTTGTTTGCATACAACTTGCAGTTTACTCAGTCTACAGTTTGGTTTGTGTGCTCATGTATCTTCCTCTTCACAGGCAGAGGTGTGCTCAGGGATAGTTGCAGAGGTTATCCAGTCTGTGGTCAATGGCGCAGATGGCTGCATCTTCTGCTTTGGGCAAGCCAACCTGGGTTGGTAAACAACTTTATTTCTCAATGTAGAAATAAACAGTCTGACTGATTGCACTCTTTTACTCATTATTAAATAACTTTGCAATTGCCTGTGTAATGACACTTAATTGTTCAGAATCCATTTCGTAAAGAATTACCTTTATTCACATAAGGCAAAGTACGCAGACTACGCTCATGTTTTGCCTACACTTGAAAATCTGTAACCATGAGGCTTGCATGAGAAACGACAGGTCATATGGGTCTGAGCAGCAGTAGTGATTTGTTGAACACAAAGTGCCCTCGTTTTACACTTCATGTTTGAAAAGCACTCAGTTTCTCTCTCTCTCTCCCTTCGTCTCGTGTTATTCAGCCCCTCACTGTGAGAGTCTGTGTGCCTCCCACCGCGTGTTTCAGTCTCCCATAGTTAGCTTGGTTGCTCATTTTCTCTGCCTGAGCTCGGCATATTCTCTAGTGACTAATGTCCTTGAGGGCTAATTTTATTACCTCAGTGGCCGTTTACATACAGAGTGCTATTATTAACGCAAATGTTATTATAGGCATACACTTATAACATTAAAGTCAGGTAATCAGTTGACAGAGTGTCATTTTTATTAAGTGTCCAGGGTTGACAAATGCCGTCACATTTCCTGATGCCTTTAGCCAACAGTATATAAGAACATGTAATGATAAATATAACACCACACAGTTGAGATTTTTGTTTTTATTATGTTTAATGTTTGAGGGGGTATGCTACTTTTTGGATATAAACTGAAATCTAGAGTAATAAATAGTGCTGGAAAAAATAGTAATAGTTGAAGTACGGCACAGTGTTTTTTAGCTCTTGATTAAACTGGATTGTGGGCAGAATGATTCTAGTTCTCTTTCCATTTTATTTAACATTTTATTTGTAGTTTAAGTTTTTAGCAATTTTGAGATGTGCTTTTCGTCATTTTGTGATTTATTGGCTTATTTTTCATGTTGCTGTAGAAGTTGAATTTATTTTAGTTGTAGTTAAGATTTTATTTATTTTCAGCCAATAATTTTAGTGTCTCAAACTTATTTCAGTTTATTGCTGAGGCAACTTTTTTTTTATTTTTTTTGTTTTTTTAGTTTAGGTTTTCAAAAATATAAAGGACAATTGTTTTATTTGAATTTGATTAATAGAAATGTTTTAATAGTTTTAGGTATAGTTTTATTAAAGTATATTAACCTTGATTATGGGTGATGATTTAAAATGTGTTACTGTTAAACTGAACAAATGAATTCAAAACAATTAATCGTCAGTGAAAAGTTAATAATTGTCTTTAATAAAAGCAATTAAGCCAATTATTCTCTCCATTAGCCAGTCATTATCTCCAATGTCATAATCACAATCTTTACCTTACAGGCAAAACCTTTACTATGATCGGTAGAGACGGTTCTACGCAGAGCTTGGGTGTGGCCCCGTGTGCCATCTCTTGGCTTTTCAAACTCATCGAGGAAAGAAAAGAGAAGGCCGGTACACGATTCTCTGTCAGAGTGTCTGCTGTGGAAATCTGTGGCAGAGAGGAAGTGTTGAGGGACCTGTTGGCTGACTTCTCCGCGGGGATGTCCCAGGACAGCCAGGGTGCAGGAGTTTCCCTACGAGAGGATCCGGTCTGTGGATCCCAGGTGCGGTAGATCTTATAAACTGTTGGCTTTTGTTTAAGTAAAATCCACATGAACGTGCACTCTTCTTACTCTATTCTTCTTACTATATGTGGACAGCTGCAGAATCAAAGTGAATTGCGGGCGTACTCTGCAGAACGGGCGGCGTTTCTACTGGACACGGCTCTAGCAGCACGTAGCACAAACAGATCTGACTGTCGGCAAGAAGACCGGCGAAATTCTCACATGCTCTTCACCCTGCACGTTTCTCAGTATCGGATGGAGAAAAGCAGCAAAACTGGAAGTATGATTGCTTGTCTTCTTTTTCTCTGCCATTGAATGTGAACTAGTCCAGACCATCCTTTCGTTTCAGAGCAATTTATGGCCACCACACAAATGTTGTTGTGCCTTCTTTATCCATGTCCAAGAATACATTTCATACACTGCCTATTTGTTGTATCATTAGTAGACAGTTACAGAGGTTGCCCAATACCTGTTTCCATTATCGTGCTCTCCTTGTTCCCTCAGTGTAGTTCTGCTGATAACGGCTGTACGCTAACAAGAAAGGTTAGCACATTTTCATTACTGGGCGTAGCCGTCCTGTCAAGTCAACATTAGCATGATCATTAGTATTGCACTCCTGTTGCTGCGGGCTGGGTTCTGGCCATTGGCATCAGTCAGAATAGATTTTAATATGTAATGAGACTGGAGTCTGCTCGGCAGAACTGTTTAGAGAGCTCAGCATGAAATGAGAACCTTTTTTGCATTGTTTCTGTTCCAAGCACTGCCTTTACGAATCTTGCTGACGTGAGGTTAATGGTGTCCATCTCAGTGTGAAATAAGTGCATCATATCTCTCCTATAATGATATTGAAGGAATTTTGGTCTAGTGATCTACGTGGAACTGTAGTCTAACTGTTTTATTGCATGCTGTTTGATGGAGTACTGGGAATATAATATTACCTACCACACTGTATCCAACTGCTGTCTAATAAGGTCACCTGCAACAAAATGTGTATGTGACCTTAAAAATTTTTGCACAGGCATGACATACTGGAATAAAAATACAAACCTGAAAGTGCACGGTATGTTTTTTTCAATGTTGCAATAATGCTTTGCATACAGTAGATCTAAGTTCTGTATACTATGTATAAAAAAATTGGTTTTATATATTGGGTTATAAGCAGTATGTCTTATCTTAAAGATACTAAATCTTATATACAGATAATGTGAATTAAGTTTTGTTTGTGTAACTTTCTCTGTAGTGTCTGGGTGCCGGAGTCGTCTTCACCTTCTGGACTTGGGCAGTTGTGAGTCTGATCTGAATCAAACGCGAGATGGAGGGAGAGGCCAATGTCTGTCATTGGGAGCCCTCGGAAATGTCATCTTAGCCTTGGCCAATGGAGCTAAACATGTGCCGTACAGGTATGTCCTTTGAAGTTCAATTAGTCAGTGTAAAAATGTTTATAGTGGACGTGTATCTTAAAGTTTTCTTGATCAGCACATGCAAAAATGTTGTTCTCACCCTCATCACATTAGACTAGATTGTTTCTCAAAGGGAATTACTGGCAACTAGTCACATAAACACAGTGATCAAGTTTTTTTACTTTAAATGTATCTACAAATAATAAAATGCCTTCCACCAAAATACAACACTATAAACCAGGTCACTTGAAAGTAAGCATCAAAACAAGAGATTTTTTATAGTCAAAGCCCTTTTTTTGCTCAAGTATGATTCATAAATCTGCTTTAAGGCAACCTCACAAAGATCTTAGATGGAAAGAGTAAAAATGTTACAAGGCATAGCTTCCTTTTCGGCTAACAAGAGCATTTTTTGATGTATAATTCAGAGACAGCAAGCTTACTATGCTACTGATGGAATCGCTGGGCAACATCAACTGCAGAACCACCATAATCGCCCACATCTCTGACTCGCCAGCCAATTATGCTGAATCTCTCACCACTGTGCAGCTTGCCTCACGTATTCATCGCATTAGGAAGAAGAAATCGAAGGTAGGTGGCTCCATTAAAACAAATACATTGATCATAAATAAAACGTGCCCTTTTCATGGACTTTTTAAATAAACATAAAAACTAAGATTTCCAATGACGCTGGTATCTATGAGCACTTTATCCACATTTTCGCATTCTTTACATTCAGGGAGAGATCATGGTTTTATAAGGTTTCATAGCCATTGGAATATAATGATTTGTCAGAAACAAATGCAAATGATTTCTCAATGACCATTTCATCAATGCATTTGCACCAGAGGGAGAACGGTATGATACCTTCCCCATTACTGAGGCAATTTAACCATAATTAAGCCTCTTTTACAGAACACATTAATATTTTATAGATCAAAAATCCTTTACCTGCATAACTTAAAAGCCAATGCATTGTATTGACAACTATTTCACTCTCTCCTTCGGTGTGCACTTTTAACCTTTGTTGATATTGACATGCAGTTTGTAATGAGGGAATGCATCTCAATTGATTGCACATTGTGAAAGAGCCAAATGTCACATCGGTATATTGATGTCAGTGTTGTATGTTACTCTATGCAGTATGCATCCAGCTCCTCTGGAGGGGAGAGCTCCTGTGAAGAAGGACAGATCAGACGTAGACCCTTCCACCCTCGGACAATAGCCCTCGACCCAGATCATCCTACGCTGTTGTCCAGTGACCCGGATTACTCCTCCAGCAGTGAGCATTCATGCGATACAGTGATCTATGTGGGGCCTGGCGGGGCCCATATCTCTGACCGTGAACTTAGCGACAATGAAGGCCCCCCTGCATTTGTTCCTATCATTCCCTCTCTGAACAAGAAGCGTGTAAAAGAGGGACCCAAGTCTGATGGGGACCATCTTAAATGCAACACCTTTGCGGAGTTACAAGAACGGCTTGATTGTATTGACGGTAGTGAGAGCTCATATGTTTGCACCAGTGAGGGTAAAGGTCAACAGGCTGCCTCCACAAGCGGAGGAGACAAAGTGTCAGAAGGGACTTCTGTATCCACCAGAACAGCCAAGTCCTCTATTCAAAAACCTGGACACATGCAACCTGTGACATCTGATGCCAACAAGACTTTAAAACAAGAATCTGAACCTGTTGTAAGAGAGAAGGTTCACTTTAGTAAAGAGGCTTTATCAAAATCCTCCAAGCAAAACATTTCGAGGCCAAATACTGAATGTGTCTTAGCCACACGCACACCTCCAGTTGGTATGAGCCAGCAAGCCCTAAGACAAGGAGAACAAAGTCTATCCCCAGTTTTTGACAGAGCTCATCACTCTAGTAGAAGTCCTATGGAGATAAGCCACTTACGTTCTGCTCTGAGGAACAGGTGCTATGATAGAGATGTTTTAAGGACTATGGTCACACTGCAGCAACCGGTAGAGCTAAACGGGGAGGACGAGCTGGTGTTTACTGTTGTTGAGGAGATGCCTGTTGGTCTGGTTCCAGACAATGGCCGACCTTCTAGTATCATCAGCTTTAACAGCGACTGCTCTTTGCAGGCCATGGCTTCTGCCTCACGACCTGTTAGCATTATCAGCAGCATTAATGATGAGTTTGATGCCTATACATCTCAAATGAGCAGGTCCCAGTTGAACCAAGCTACTGGTTCAAAGTCCCAAGAATGTACAGCTGGGCACACCACTACACAATCTTCCATGAGCTCACTGAACACACTTCTTTCTGAAAGAGGAGCAAAAGGTTTGCGCATGGGACAACACAGCGGCTCTTTGATGAATTTACCTGGCACATGTCCTTCCCTGCAAAGAACAAATAGTTCAATGGGTGACAGTGGAATTTGTTTTTCAGAACTGGACTATGATTCTGACAAATTGCCTAAGTGCCCTCAAACTCCTGACAGTACCAAAGCATCCCTTAGTGGTACAAAGTCAATAAGATCTAATCGACCCATAACTTCACAGTCTACCCAAAACCCATATATTTCTCACTCTACACTACCTAGAAAGAACACACAAATGTCACCCTCTAGTAGTAGCTATGGACATGAGCTTCAACACCAAGACAGTAGAACAGATGAACAACGAAGCCACCACACCAGTGGAATACATTTGACCAGAAATGCGGATGTTAGCTCTACTAGCAAACCACCTAAAAATGGCGCAAGTGGAATTCCATCTAGAAAGACAAGTGGGAATAGCAACAGTGTACCTCGGCCACCCAAAATGCATGTGCCATCCACATCTCAAAGGGTTGTAGATGGTTGTGAAAAATCCAGTAAGCTGAGTAAGTTGCCTCAGCTCAAACGGGGTGCCACCACTCTTGGCATGGTCTCAGTGCCCCAGAGCTCTTCTGAGATGAAACTGGGTAACGTTGCCTCACAATCAAGTGGCAGCTTGAAATTCTCATCTCTAGGAAAGAGAGTTAATGGACAGAAGGGTAGTATGCTTCCTAAATCTGGAAGCATGTCACCCCCTGCTCCACCTGTCCGAAAGTCTAGCCTGGACCAGAGAACACGTGTTTTGTTGTCTCCTAGTGCCTTAAAGTCTGTGGGTAATGATGGAATAAAACCATCGTCCTCCAAAGCGTCAGTTTCCGAGGAGGACTTTGAGCTTCGAGGTAGGGGGGGATCCTTTAGCTTTAAGTCATCCAGCCTGAGGACAGCTTCTAGTCTCCGATCACATAGTGGTAAAGGAGACCACGGAAGACATTTTGGTAGTCTTATGTCCCTTGAAAGGTGTGACAGTTTAACCTCAATGGGTTCTAAACAAGGAACATCAAGAGAGAACAGTAATGTCAGTATTAGCAGCACTGGCAAATCTGGTAAATCCATGCCAAAACCTCCCACTCCAAGTTCTGTATCTACGCCAACTGCCACTTCCCCTCCATCCACCATTGGAATTTCTAGACTTGGACAGATAAAAGCAAGTATAACTCCTAAGGCAAATGTTGGGAATGGGAACAAAGCAAAGACCTTGTCAAATAATGGTTCAAAGTCTCTTAGCTCCTCAACCAAGTTTCTTGCTGCCTCAACTACGCGAAACCCCAGTCTACCTCCAACTGGAAAACCCCCAACCCGCTCAGTCACAGGCTCCAATGGTAAAGCAGGGAGGGGAACTATTATGGGCACAAAGCAAGCAATTCGTGCAGCCAACAGTCGGGTGAGTGAATTAGCCATTGGAAGCTCCAAGAAACACCTCAGGGGTTCTGACCCAGCAGATGGCAACAATGATAGTAGATCATCCTCCAGTGAGACACCACTGACTGCTCCTCTGCCCTCACCATACAGCAAGATCACTGCCCCTCGGCGCCCACAACGCTACAGTAGCGGCCATGGCAGTGACAACAGCAGTGTATTAAGTGGTGAGCTACCCCCGGCCATGGGGCGCACGGCACTTTTTTATCACAGCGGAGGCAGCAGTGGCTATGAAAGCATGATCAGGGACAGTGAAACCACAGGCAGTGCATCATCTGCCCATGATTCCATGAGTGAGAGTGGAGTGTCCACGTCCAGCCGAACAAAGGCCTCAAAATCCCCCAAAAAGAGATCCAATGGTAGGTTTTGCTGTGACGCCACTCAGTGCATTATTCCTTCACTGATGATACATTCTAGAGATTATTCCTACCATAGATAATGGGAGTAATTTTTTGCTTTTGCAAAAACACCATTTAATATCAATTAGAAACAGTTAGAATAAAAAATAGGTCTACTAGTGGCAGTTTGTGTACCTTTATGTGGATGATTTATGTTCCCATTATCTAGACATTTCATTCCTTAAAGTTTGTTAGTGCTTAGTGTTTCTGTGTTTATTTGAAATCTTAAATAATGTATGCATGTATAGACACAGTAAACAGTAAAAACACTAAAACTAAAGCATTCCCTCTTGCCAGTGTAGTTATTTAGTCTATTCAGATGTATGCACCCCAGGTAATTAAATATATTTGGTGCTGGCACAAATAATTCTGTCTCGCTCCTAATGCATATGTAATCAGCCTATGCCCGAGCTACAGCTTCCCAGAAATCACTTTAAATGCTGGAACCACTGTCAGGCCTCATACATATTTAAACGCATGCCAACAAACTCCGCTGTTCGCCTTCGGCCCACATGAAGAGCATTGCCATGTGTGACCCCTCCAGGCCTGCAGCGACGCCGTCTGATTCCTGCTCCCCTGCCAGACACCTCTTCCCTGGGCAGGAAGGTTGGTGCAGCAGGCCAGTGGGTGGATCGACCCCCGCTGGGGGGTACTATGAAGGAGCCCTTTGAGATCAAAGTGTATGAGATAGACGATGTGGAACACCTTCAGAGACGCAAAGAAGGGATAGCAGAGGTAAGAAGGTTGTCACAGAGTGTTTGGCATGTGCATGCTGGCCAGTATACACCTAGCTGCTTGTGTAGACCAGTTTGCAAGATGTAAACAGTATTGTTCCAGAAGCACTTCCTGTTTCCTGTTTGTTACTGTTAGAAGAAAACACAACCAACAGAAGTTATCATTTAAGATTTAATAATATATATGAAATAAAAAAGCTGAAACAGGAAGTGCTTCAGGAAGTGGTCTATACTGCAGTATTTGTATGTTGTTTGTGGTTTTGTCGCTGCTACATTATATGCCGACTAAAATAAGGCTCATTCTGATTTTACACTCGAGCGTATACTGAATGTCTCGAGTGACAATGACAATACGTAAGTAACTAATTGTGTTTAGGTAGTTTATGAGTCTGGCAATGCTGAGGCAGTCGAATTTAAAACATTTTAATGCACGACTCGAGCCTAGTAGATGTGAGGTATTATCCATTTATGTAATTTATTTTTATTCTTCATAAATCAATCCTTATGTCAGTATATCTGCAAGCCCAGATGAAAATTTTATTGGTGGAGAGGTTGCTTTTTCAATGCTCTGGAGACTTAAGAAATCTCAGTTAGATTTCATTTATGTATCAAGTGAGGTAACTGGGGACTTTTTTAAGAGAGTTATGCAAAAGTCAAAATTGAATGTCCATATTGCTGTCTAGAACAAACAACTGAGATATTAAAAACATCTTTATTTAAAGAGATTTTTTACTTTTTATTCCCAAAGTGAGAGCCTTAAATTCATTATACGCCTGCTGCATGCATTCCAAACCCCGAAGTGGAGTAAATGGGCAGAAAATCTCATTTAAAAATTAGCTTCTCATTTAGACTATAATGAAAAGGCATAATTTCTCTGACATCATGTGGCGTGTAATTGTCAGGAATAAAGCTTATCTCTAAAACAATTACTTAACTTGGCTAATTGACTTTAGATTGGACCGATAGCTTTAGTCGGACAGGGATGAGTGGCGATGTAGGACAGTGAGAAGTGGAAAAAGATTACAGCAGAAATGCGAGGGAGAAGAGTGAGGAGGGGTCAGAGGACCCCGTGATGAATGAGGTGTGGCTTCACAATCTGGGGCCCGCCTGATCAGTCTTTATGGCCTTTTCCACACAGTGCGTCTATGGGTCATTAACTGCTTCCCTGTGAGTTTCCAACCCTGATCACACAGTCAATTGTGTGGGGAAGACGGGTGGAAAAGACATTAACTCAAACGAATGGTGCTTTGATTTATTTTCAATTAAGAAAATATGATCTCCGTTTGTGTGTTTGAGTC
This sequence comes from Triplophysa rosa, assembly GCF_024868665.1. NCBI lineage: Eukaryota > Metazoa > Chordata > Actinopteri > Cypriniformes > Nemacheilidae > Triplophysa > Triplophysa rosa. The sequence continues at coordinate 10,628,217 of NC_079904.1, read as the reverse complement.
TGGCAGTTTGCTCATGAAGAATTAGGCCGTTCACCCTCTTGTTTTATGTTTTCTGTATATACAGGTATATATATATTTATACATGTGACTAGGAGGTTGTATAACTGCTAGGGTATATTTATGTATATTGAAGCAGAGACATACATTGTGGAATTACTTTGTATTTGCAGAGGGCACAGTGTAATGACAGAGTCATGAGTTTTTCATCATCTGCAGGAATCAACAATGATAATAGTTGATAGCCCCCAGGGCCAGTGAGAGAGTTTCAGGCCGTTTGACGGAAAAGTTACTTGACCAATAGGGCCATTGCTTTAATATTATTACATCTTGCATTTATTATTTATGCATATGTAAGCAATTTGCATATGTAAAATGTTTTCTTTGTTGCTGCTGGGTATTGTTGTTACAGATTCTGCTAATGTAATGAAGGCAAATAATTTAGCTGGCTAACATTGAGATTTTCTGGAAATTACAAGTACTTGTAATCAAACAGTTCTTGGCCACCATTGACTACCATAGTAGGGAAAATTGCTTTATAAATGCCTTTGTTCTGTTGAACACAAAAGAAGATATTTTGAAGAATGTAGCAAAGCAAACAGTTCTCGGGAATTTTTGACTTTTTTCCTACTATGGTAGTCAACGATGGCCAAGATCTGTTTGGTTAAAAGCATTCTTTCAAATATCTTTCTCTGTGTTCATCAGAACAAAGAAATGTATACAGATTTGGAACACAACTTGAGAGTGAGTAAATGATAACAGAACAAAGACTTCACATGAGGATTTAAACCACCAAATATTGAGAGTCTATCAGTATGGTGAAAACCTTTGGTAAAACTTGATTTCATTTTAAGGTTGAGATTTTCATGGAATTGCCCCATTTCAACTTTGCATTTGTTTTCTTAGTTTGCTGCTAAAATGTAAAGGATATGTGGCTAGACATAAAATGTATTATCTTTTGGTGGACAGGGCAATCTAAATCCTGAACTTTAGTTTACAGAGCTGTGTTGCCTTCTGTTAGAATGGCGGTTTTAGAAAAGTTAACAATGTGGGGTGAATCTAGATTAAAACATGAACGTTTAAAGTAGATTCATATTAACATTGACTTTATCTAAAGACCTCTAATGCTCACCTGTCAATGGTGGACCACACATGATAGGGAAAGATCATCTGTCCTGTAATTCTACCTTTCGGTAATCTGAACCTCACCTCCCTTTTTAATCACTTGAGCAAACATGCATCAAGGATATTAGACACCAAAGTATTTAACCTATGCTACCTTTATTTTCTTCTTGGTCCTATTTAATCTGTCCAAAGGAACAGGGACCTACATTAAATCCTCAATACAGATTAGCAAGCACTGAATCAATTGGTCTAAATCCCCTGAACTGTAAACCTGTCCCTGAGAATGGCCACAGGTGCTCGGGACAGTACACAGTTCATTGAATACGGTTTACTCATCACAGTGCTTCTTTCCTACAATTGCAGGGACTGCAGTACTTCAACGTCCGTCTTAGGATGCTGGAGAAGAGACAGCATCAGATCAGGGAGATACGGGCCAAGCACGAGAAGCTGAAAAATGAGCTGGAGGATGCCAAGAACCGTCTCATGCTGGACCCTAACAAGTGGGTTGGAGAATGTAAGTTCACAAGTGAATTACTTTCTAAAACTCAAGTGTATATGCGATCCTATTTACATCACATATTTATTTATACAATTTGTCATTTTTGTATTTCAGCCCTATAGTGTACATTACAGACAAATACAAGGGTTTATACTAGACATTTCACATGCTTTTATCCAATACACTTTCTTTAGTGTGATGCTTTACCATGCATCAAAGACCAAAACAATCATTTTCACCATACGTCTTGCACAGCGTAGGCTTCCCGGTAATATAAACTAATGGCTCCTTTTACAACTTTAATTGAAGCATTTGAACTTTGTGCCACTGTGTTGCTGAGGTAATGGAAACTCGCAGTCAAAAAAATGGGCTACTTTAAACAACGGAGAAAGTCTAAACAATGTATTGTTATAATGGATGACGTTGGCTTTCCGGAATATTCTCCATAACCCTAAACTGTGAAAGACTTGTCGGGGTGTTTGAAGTTGTAATCCTCTCGTACCATTCAAGTGGTGTCAACTAAGCCTGTGTTGGCTTCTTCAAGTCCTCTAAGCTGCTGTAAGAGCCAGAACTGAGGACACTGGCTTTACAATGTTTAACCTTCAGGTTAACAATGACCCGAAGAGACTCCACAGCACACTATTCAGCAGGCGATTTAATTGTTCATTTCAGAATATTCCTTCAGTATCAAGCAGTGCAAGAAATGATAAAATAAATAATTCAGAATAAAGTAAATAATAAAATGAGTATTGTTTACTTTGCAGAGAATTGGAGAACAGTGCTTCAGCTTTGCTGAATCTGCTACTGTATGTTTTATTTTTTATTTGCCCCTTGGTTGCAGAAAACACCAATTTATTTTGAAAAGTAGCTGTCTCTGCTTTGATCGAAAAATTGCTTTTGTAAATTCTATGTGGGAGAAATGTAGGCATATCAAAATGTAAAATAACAGTGTAGAGAAAATGGAAGATGCATAGAAGAAAGGGACTCTGAAGTGTCAAAGAAGCGCCTGTGTTCGTGAATCAATAAAGTATTATTTTTCTTTTCTGCAATCCCTACCTGCCCACTGGCCAGGAGATGTTTACCATTCATCTCTGAGTGCTGTCTAGGGGTAAAGCAATGATTGGGCCTGTCATGCTGTATAAATCAGGACCCTCTTCAGAGCCTAGTAAAACTGGTGTTTGTAAGACCTCCTCTCAAAGCAACCATCACCTTCATGTTAGGTGATAAATGAGAACAATTGTTTGTCTATCAATGTAGGTGTGAGGGTTCAACATCAGGAGGTCTGTGGCATCCAGCCCTGAGTCACATTTTTATTAACTAGTGGTTTCATTTGAGTGTTTATTTTACCTTGTAAAATTCTTTGTTACTATTCTGTTCTGTTTTACAGTTAAATATCGCTGCTGTCCTTCTGAAACCCTGCATCTTCATATTTTGTGATTTTTATTTTTGCCATAAACCATTATTATTCGTCACCATTTTTGTTTGTCACTGGGTTTAACCGATAAAATCTAACCAATAAAATGTATTAAACATTGCTTCTCAATTTTGATAACACATTATTTAATCATTTTAAACTTACAATGTTTTTTCCATTTCCTGAAAAACAGCGAATTTGGTTTCGGAAGGACAGCGACAATAGATTAAATTCTTAAAACAGCATAAATATTTGCCAAGCAACATTGCATAAGATATTAAGACTTTTCTTTTTACTTTTGAAAATTGTTTTGTTTCCTTTAAATAATGTTTAAACACATTTTTAATAAATTTGTATTTATGTTTAATAGTTGATGTGGACCCAGATCTAGACCAGGAGTCCCAGGAATACCTGGAGGCTCTTGCACAGGCCACAGGAGAGTTGGAGTTTTGTGTCAACCTATGCAAATCTCGTGTGATGATGGAGACCTGCTTCGACATCGTAGTGCCAACGATCCCAGGACTGATCGCACAACAGGAGATGGAGGTCTGAGAGGGGTGGGTTATTATGACAGATGGGGGTGTTCTGTTGGACAAGCTTATATGAAAGAACAATAAGACTTTTAAAATGTTCAATTGTTTAATGTCTTGATGTCTCGTTTGATGGCACGAACATGTGTTGCGAGTTTGAGACTGGCTCATTTTGACCAGTAAGCCGGGTCAAAAACTCACAGAAATCCTGATAAAAGGGATAAAATATGTGTTAAATGCAACAGGAAGTGCCTTAAACCAATGAATCCCAAGATGTATCTTTGTTTTCCGAATGGTGCTAGTATTAAAACCAACTTTCCCAAATACACTCTGTTATCATATTTCCTTTGAGAAACAAAGTATTTTGCATTGTAATGCAGTGTATAGTGTATTTATATCAGCTAAAAGTGTGTAAAAAATATAGTTTTAATTATTAAAGGAAAAAAGTTAAGAAAAAATATCAAATCTCTCAATGTCTCAGACTATTGCATTTTAAAATCGCTAAATAACGAGAACTGTTTGACTTCAAAAGGTGTTGTTCAGCATCACACTTAAACTTGGATCTTTCCCTTCTCAAACCAAGCATGCCCCTGGTCGATTTGTTGTTAAACTGTTGTCTATCTTGTTTAGTTACAGTCGTTCCTCTGCACAATGACAGGTCTTTAGAAAGGCCCTTGGATGCAGATCAATGTTGACTTGTGCAGCTGGTGGCAGATCATAAAGCTTCAAACACTTCTCAGGATATCTGACTGAAGTGTGTCTACCAGTGAGTTTCAGTGTGTGCGTGAGTGTCTGTGCGTGTCTATCTAAATGTATTTTGATGATGTGGATGCACGTGTCTGTTCTTTTTTGATCATGCAATGTCCAGCATTAAGCTGGTTTCTTTTAATGTGGGAAGACAAATCCACTATACTGTATCTACCTGAACTCCAAAAGATTATGCCTTCAGTGAACTTCAAAATGTTCAGATATACAAACGGCTATCACCTGTTAACAGCTTCACAACAGGACCTTCTCCTACATTGTCAAGAGATTTATCTTTGTATGATGTTTAATGATTTTGGTCATGTTAATCCTTAAAGTGTATTTTTTAAGAGAAACTTGAAACAAAAAAGAAAGAAAGCGAAGAGTCGTTTTGTATTTGATTGCTTTTCTTTATTTAAAAAAGAAGCATTAAAAAGACTCAGGCTTTTTTTCAAGTTGCTGCATGAGATTTTAATGTGTCCTTTGTAAAATTAATTTAATTTTCTCTTTGTTTTATATCCCGGTCTGCGATTTCTATGAATAATTTGCATTTAACAGATTTGCCAAGCGTTTTTGACTTTCACAATTTTCTGGGTGTTCCTGCTTTGTATTGTACAGTTTTTTAATCCTTTTTAAAAACCATGTAAAGATTTTTGAGTTTGCATTAACATGAGTTTATGAATAAAAAGAATGTTTCCTCTTTATAAGTCATGGTTGAAATTGTATTTTATTTCATTATCAGATTACTTTTCATAGATTATAATCATGAATTTAGGTCTTAAATTTAAGTTACAGTAAGTTATCAAACCATTGACAAATGACGAATTTAATATCAAATTTTTGCCTGATCATTTATCTGTTTGAGGGAAGTAAACATTAAAGTGTAATGACAGCTTGACATTAAAATAATGTTTAACGTTTATGTGGAGATGTTAAATTGTTACTTTATGCAGGAGGGGCGGTAAAGAGATGCTTCTCCACAGATGGCTGGAGCCAAAACAAATTTGAGAATTTCATCACAGCACAGATTGATCTCTGTCAGGTTTTCAGGTCTATAAATGATGCTATTCCAGGATTAGTGAATCATTTAGGCTCTTGAGTACCGTGAGAACATAAACCATCAGTCAAGAGAGATTTGAACTGGCCAACAGGCCAACTTTATGAGTGGTGGGCTATTCCACCTGCTCTCTCTCTTTCTCTCTCATTTAGTTATAAAGACATTTAGTTATAATGACATGTTATAATGTGTTGCTTAGTGCCCATGTCGAATTCTGCACACACAAAAATCTGCACACACTGAACACTACAGAAATTGCCAATAAATCTTGCAGAATTTTGTAAACTGTCATTGACCAATTCTCCCACCCATTCACACAGTAATCATTGGTTGTGGTTTTTTTCTAAGTTCCATTTAACATTTATTCTCCACACATCTTTACTAAAATTAGAGGCGGAAACATGAAATATATTTTACAGTTAGTCTGAGCATGCAAATCATTTACAGTTTTGCAAAACATGTTGTCAATTCATATTTATGATAAATGAGCAGATATCAATAATATGCTTGTTATTAATAAAAAAAATTAGCTAATAAAATTTGCATGATCATTTCCATATGTATGTATACAGTATATGAACTCTTTGTTCCCTGTTCACCCTTTATGTAATAACTTTATTATTTGCATCTTTCTCTCTCACGGCCTTCTGTTCATAACATGCATGGATGGAGGAGGGCTGGTTCAAAAGGAGACAGTCCAACCCTCAGGCTGTGAATGTGATTGAGTTCTCTCTCATCCCGTGAATATGTGCAACCAAAATTGTCAAAATTCCGTTCCCTACTTGCATTTACACCGAAAAATGCTATCAATGTGAAAACGGTTTGAAATGCATGACAGAATACATGAATAATCTTGTCCAAAATGTACACTACAGAAATATTATTTTTGCACAGAATAGAAAGTATGTGTAATAAATAAACTGAAACATTTAGTATGTTGTGAAATCAAATAAAACATTAATTTAACTTTATTTGTTTTACAGTCAATTCAATTCAATTCAATTTGATTTATATAGCGCTTTTCACAATGTGCATTGTTCCAAAGCAGCTTTACAGGAGAAAATAAGAAAAACTGAAAAACACAAAAAAGGGTAAAACACAGCACAGTGCATGGTGTTTATAGAACAAGCAAGATTATTCTAGTAAATAATATCTAATAAATGCAGTCTCCCGGTGGTTTATTTAGCATATTTTGCATTAAGTGAATGCTTGGCTGAAAAGATGTGTCTTTAATCTAGATTTAAATTGGGAGAGTGTGTCGAATAGTATCAGGGAGGCTATTCCAGAGTTTAGGTGCTACGTATGAGAAAGCTCCGCCCCCTTTGGTGGATTTAGTTATTCTAGGTGTTATCAAAAGTCTGCGTTTTGAGATCTTAGAGAGCGTGATGGGTTGTAGTGTGGTAGAAGCTCTGTTATGTAGGTAGGGGCTAAACCGTTTAAGGCTTTATAAGTAATTAAAAGAACTTTAAAGTCAATACGATACTTAATGGGTAACCAGTGAAGGGTTGATAACATTGGGGTTATGTGATCGTATTTTCTGGACGTGGTTAGAACTCTGGCAGCTGCATTTTGAACTAACTGTAGTTTGTTTATTGATGATGTAGAACAACCACTAAGCAGTGAATTACAGTAGTCAAGTCTTGAGGTCATAAATGCATGAATAAGCTTCTCTGCGTCAGCCACACTTAAAATATTTCGTAACTTGGCATTCATTTCTAAGGTGGAAGAAGGCTGTTTTTGTGACATTTGAGATGTGATTTTTAAATGACAGGTTGCTGTCTAATATAACGCCAAGGTCTTTAACTGTATTTGTTGGAGTAACAGTGCAGCCTTCAATTTGCAGGTCATAATCCGAAATATTCTGCTCACGTGTCTTTGGTCCGATAAGTAATATTTCTGTTTTATTAGAATTTAAAAGAAGGAAATTACAAGTCATCCAATGCTTTATATCGTCGATGCACTCTGCCAATTTGGATAGTTGGAAGGAATCATCTGGTCTTGATGAGATATATAGCTGAGTATCATCTGCATAACAGTGGAAGCTAATTCCATGTTTTCTAATAATGTTTCCAAGGGGCAGCATGTATATGGAGAATAGCAAGGGTCCTAAAACCGATCCCTGAGGTAATCCATAATTTACTTGCGTTAGATTTGATGATTCCCCATTTAAATGGACAAATTGATGTCTGTCTGATAAGTAAGATCTGAACCATTGTAGTGCCTGTCCCTGAATACCGGTATAATTGTGTAAGCGATCTAGAAGTATTTTATGGTCTACAGTATCGAACGCAGCACTAAGGTCGAGCAGGACTAGGAGTGAGATGTTACCTTTATCTGATGCTATAAGCAGGTCGTTTGTAATTTTAACGAGCGCAGTTTCAGTACTATGATGCGGTCTAAAGCCTGACTGGAATTTTTCGTGTATGTCATTATTTTGTAAGAAAGAGCACAACTGAGTGGACACTACTTTTTCTAGTATTTTAGACAGGAAAGGGAGATTTGAAATCGGTCTATAGTTTCCTAGTTCATTGGGGTCTAAGTTTGGTTTCTTGATAAGAGGCTTAATGACGGCCAGTTTAAAGGNGAGTGTCTGTGCGTGTCTATCTAAATGTATTTTGATGATGTGGATGCACGTGTCTGTTCTTTTTTGATCATGCAATGTCCAGCATTAAGCTGGTTTCTTTTAATGTGGGAAGACAAATCCACTATACTGTATCTACCTGAACTCCAAAAGATTATGCCTTCAGTGAACTTCAAAATGTTCAGATATACAAACGGCTATCACCTGTTAACAGCTTCACAACAGGACCTTCTCCTACATTGTCAAGAGATTTATCTTTGTATGATGTTTAATGATTTTGGTCATGTTAATCCTTAAAGTGTATTTTTTAAGAGAAACATGAAACAAAAAAGAAAGAAAGCGAAGAGTCGTTTTGTATTTGATTGCTTTTCTTTATTTAAAAAAGAAGCATTAAAAAGACTCAGGCTTTTTTTCAAGTTGCTGCATGAGATTTTAATGTGTCCTTTGTAAAATTAATTTAATTTTCTCTTTGTTTTATATCCCGGTCTGCGATTTCTATGAATAATTTGCATTTAACAGATTTGCCAAGCGTTTTTGACTTTCACAATTTTCTGGGTGTTCCTGCTTTGTATTGTACAGTTTTTTAATCCTTTTTAAAAACCATGTAAAGATTTTTGAGTTTGCATTAACATGAGTTTATGAATAAAAAGAATGTTTCCTCTTTATAAGTCATGGTTGAAATTGTATTTTATTTCATTATCAGATTACTTTTCATAGATTATAATCATGAATTTAGGTCTTAAATTTAAGTTACAGTAAGTTATCAAACCATTGACAAATGACGAATTTAATATCAAATTTTTGCCTGATCATTTATCTGTTTGAGGGAAGTAAACATTAAAGTGTAATGACAGCTTGACATTAAAATAATGTTTAACGTTTATGTGGAGATGTTAAATTGTTACTTTATGCAGGAGGGGCGGTAAAGAGATGCTTCTCCACAGATGGCTGGAGCCAAAACAAATTTGAGAATTTCATCACAGCACAGATTGATCTCTGTCAGGTTTTCAGGTCTATAAATGATGCTATTCCAGGATTAGTGAATCATTTAGGCTCTTGAGTACCGTGAGAACATAAACCATCAGTCAAGAGAGATTTGAACTGGCCAACAGGCCAACTTTATGAGTGGTGGGCTATTCCACCTGCTCTCTCTCTTTCTCTCTCATTTAGTTATAAAGACATTTAGTTATAATGACATGTTATAATGTGTTGCTTAGTGCCCATGTCGAATTCTGCACACACAAAAATCTGCACACACTGAACACTACAGAAATTGCCAATAAATCTTGCAGAATTTTGTAAACTGTCATTGACCAATTCTCCCACCCATTCACACAGTAATCATTGGTTGTGGTTTTTTTCTAAGTTCCATTTAACATTTATTCTCCACACATCTTTACTAAAATTAGAGGCGGAAACATGAAATATATTTTACAGTTAGTCTGAGCATGCAAATCATTTACAGTTTTGCAAAACATGTTGTCAATTCATATTTATGATAAATGAGCAGATATCAATAATATGCTTGTTATTAATAAAAAAAATTAGCTAATAAAATTTGCATGATCATTTCCATATGTATGTATACAGTATATGAACTCTTTGTTCCCTGTTCACCCTTTATGTAATAACTTTATTATTTGCATCTTTCTCTCTCACGGCCTTCTGTTCATAACATGCATGGATGGAGGAGGGCTGGTTCAAAAGGAGACAGTCCAACCCTCAGGCTGTGAATGTGATTGAGTTCTCTCTCATCCCGTGAATATGTGCAACCAAAATTGTCAAAATTCCGTTCGCATTTACACCGAAAAATGCTATCAATGTGAAAACGGTTTGAAATGCATGACAGAATACATGAATAATCTTGTCCAAAATGTACACTACAGAAATATTATTTTTGCACAGAATAGAAAGTATGTGTAATAAATAAACTGAAACATTTAGTATGTTGTGAAATCAAATAAAACATTAATTTAACTTTATTTGTTTTACAGTCAATTCAATTCAATTCAATTTGATTTATATAGCGCTTTTCACAATGTGCATTGTTCCAAAGCAGCTTTACAGGAGAAAATAAGAAAAACTGAAAAACACAAAAAAGGGTAAAACACAGCACAGTGCATGGTGTTTATAGAACAAGCAAGATTATTCTAGTAAATAATATCTAATAAATGCAGTCTCCCGGTGGTTTATTTAGCATATTTTGCATTAAGTGAATGCTTGGCTGAAAAGATGTGTCTTTAATCTAGATTTAAATTGGGAGAGTGTGTCGAATAGTATCAGGGAGGCTATTCCAGAGTTTAGGTGCTACGTATGAGAAAGCTCCGCCCCCTTTGGTGGATTTAGTTATTCTAGGTGTTATCAAAAGTCTGCGTTTTGAGATCTTAGAGAGCGTGATGGGTTGTAGTGTGGTAGAAGCTCTGTTATGTAGGTAGGGGCTAAACCGTTTAAGGCTTTATAAGTAATTAAAAGAACTTTAAAGTCAATACGATACTTAATGGGTAACCAGTGAAGGGTTGATAACATTGGGGTTATGTGATCGTATTTTCTGGACCTGGTTAGAACTCTGGCAGCTGCATTCTGAACTAACTGTAGTTTGTTTATTGATGATGCAGGACAACCACTAAGCAGTGCATTACAGTAGTCAAGTCTTGAGGTCACAAATGCATGAATAAGCTTCTCTGCGTCAGCCACACATAAAATATTTCGCAATTTGGCAACATTTCTAAGGTGGAAGAAGGCTGTTTTTGTGACATTTGAGATGTGATTTTTAAATGACAGGTTGCTGTCTAATATAACGCCAGGTCTTTAACTGTATTTGTTGGAGTAACAGTGCAGCCTTCAATTTGCAGGTCATAATCCGAAATATTCTGCTCACGTGTCTTTGGTCCGAAAAGTATACAATCAGAATCAGAATCAGAATCAGAATCAGAAGAGCTTTATTGCCAAGTGTGCTTGCACACACAAGGAATTTTCTTTGGTGTTGGAAGCTTCTAGTACAGACATTTAACACAATGACAATACAATATAATACGATTTACAGTCTAAAAGATTCTAAATTGTGCATATATAAAATAAAGACTATTTTACAGAAAATGGGGGATAATAACATATAAGAGACATTGTACCGGGTAGTATATAGTAGAATAAACATATTAACAGATTGTATGTACACTTGTGCAAATGGATAATTTAGTAAGTAGAGGTAGTGTTATATACATGTATACATAAGATGTAGATATAATAAGGCACAGTAGTGCACACTATAGGAGTAGTGGAAGTGGAATATTGCTCTTAAGGAGCAGTTATCTGTTTAGGAGGGAGATTGCCTGGGGGAAGAAGCTGCTTCTGTGTCTGGAAGTCCTGGTGTTTGGTGCTCTAAAGCGCCGGCCAGAGGGCAGCAGATCAAAGAGTTTGTGTGCTGGGTGTGTGGAGTCAATGATGATTTTTCTTGCCCTGTTTTTCACTCTGGAATCGTACAGGTCCTGAAGTGTGGGCAGAGGAGCACCAATAATTTTCTCAGCACTACGAACTGTCCGTTGTAGTCTTCGTAGGTCTGATTTGGTGGCCGAGCCATACCAAACAGTAATTGAAGTGCACAGAACAGATTCGATGACCACTGAGTAGAACTGGGTCAGTAGCTCCTGTGGTAGGTTGAACTTCCTCAATTGACGGAGGAAGTATAACCTCTGCTGGGCCTTCTTTACAATGGAGTCTATGTGGGACTCCCACTTCAGGTCCTGAGAGATGGTGGAGCCCAGGAACCTGAATGACTCCACAGTATCCACAGTGCTGTCCAGGATGGTGAGGGGAGGAAGTGATGGAGGGTTCCTTCTGAAATCCACTATCATCTCCACTGTCTTGAATGCATTCAGCTCTAGGTTGTTTTGACTACACCAGGCAGCCAGCTGAGCAACCTCCTTTCTGTAGGCAGATTCATCACCGTCTTGAATAAGGCCAATGACTGTGGTGTCATCTGCAAACTTCAGGAGTTTGACAGAAGGGTCTGTAGAGGTGCATTCGTTTGTGTAGAGTGAATATAGCAGTGGAGAAAGAACACATCCTTGAGGAGCTCCGGTGCTGATGGTACATGTGCTGGATTTAAATTTTCCCAACCTCACTAGCTGCTGCCTGTTCGACAGGAAGTTAATAATCCACTGACAGGTAGAGGTTGGCACAGAGAGCTGGGTAAGTAATATTTCTGTTTTATTAGAATTTAAAAGAAGGAAATTACAAGTCATCCAATGTTTTATATCTTCGATGCACTCTGCCAATTTGGATAGTTGGAAGGAATCATCTGGTCTTGATGAGATATATAGCTGAGTATCATCTGCATAACAGTGGAAGCTAATTCCATGTTTTCTAATAATGTTTCCAAGGGGCAGCACGTATATGGAGAATAGCAAGGGTCCTAAAACCGATCCCTGAGGTAATCCATAATTTACTTGCATTAGATTTGATGATTCCCCATTTAAATGGACAAATTGATGTCTGTCTGATAAGTAAGATCTGAACCATTGTAGTGCCTGTCCCTGAATACCGGTATAATTGTGTAAGCAATCTAGAAGTTGTTTGTGGTCTACAGTATCGAACGCAGCACTAAGGTCAAGCAGGACTTGGAGTGAGATGTTACCTTTATCTGATGCTATAAGCAGGTCGTTTGTAATTTTAACGAGTGCAGTTTCAATACTATGATGCGGTCTAAAGCCTGACTGAACTTTTTCGTGTATGTCATTATTTTGTAAGAAAGAGCACAACTGAGTGGACACTACTTTTCTAGTATTTTAGACAGGTAAAGGAGATTTGAAATCGGTCTAGAAAAGAAAACAGCTTGTCAGTATCCATTTTACAAACACGTAGCCTCTATTTCTCTATTAACCTGTTTCATATTGTGTTCGTGTAAAGGTGTGAGGTTAATAGTGCTTATATTTGCCTGACTGCTTTTGCAATAACTGTCCTGTTCATGAAGAAGGTACATGATTCTATATTTTGCTCTACCAGAACACATGAACCTTCCATATGTTAATGGAGGTTGCCGTGACTTCTTGATTGGAGAGCCGAAGCGCTGAAGCAGGCAATGGGAAGTCATTTGCTGTGAACAAGACTCATCTCCTGCAGTGACTGTCCAGACTCTGTGTACGCGTTGGTGAATGCAGCAGAGACTACGCTGTGATTGGCACACGCCAGTGACGGGGTGAGATATCTTTTTTACTGGCATGTTGAAGCGTAAAGGTGAAAAATGACGGGGTTAATTGCTTCTTGTTTGTAGAGCCAATGTGCCGCCTGTCACGCCTACTACATTAATCCCATCAGAGGCAGCATGTGCACATCACATGCATGGCAACCGTTGCTGTCTCTCTCTATTTGCCAGCACAATGGCCTTGTTTAGCTTGCAGCAATAGTGTGATTTAATTTTTTTTACTTTTAGACTGGTTTGGGTGTTTTTCCTTTTTGTTTATGCATTCAATAAACAGTCATTTTTGGCTGTCAGCTACAGTAGACTAAGAAAAATGTGTTACTTTTAGACAAAAACTGTCAGATTCAGAGCATCTTGCTATAAAGCAATGTTGAACAAACAAGCAGAGTCAGAAAGGTGAAGGAGGACGATTTTGACTATTTATGCATCTGCATAATCTATATAATAAAAATAAGGCCAGTAGAGGAGATTATAATGGGCAATTCCATGCAAATTTCAACCTTAATTGAACCTGTATTGAAGTTTAAAGCATTTTATTTGTGTTTTTTTAAAGCATATAGTTTTTTATTGTCAGGTAAGTGGTATTACTATTTTATGTTCTATAATGAGCCATTTCTTCTGCATTTGATTGGTATTATTGCTTTTGGTTTGCACATTTATTTCACAGAAAGCCTACAAAGTATGTTGTGTCTTTTTATGTTACATCCATAACACATTAATTTTTCTCTCTTTTTAAATAGAAAACTTTTGTATTGACTGATATTTTTCTGTTGTCTTGACTTTATCATCAGGGGTTTGGTATAAAATACATTCTCTGAGAATTTATTTTTCAAGTTGTGACTGAAAATGTCACAACCATAACATTGGAATATCCTGTATATTTTCTATTTTTTTAACAGTTTGCTATGCCTTTCCAGCTCAGATGAAATGGAGTTTATTGACTCATTTGAGAGTAAAAGCCTATGCTCAGAAGATGGCCTGGAGCAATCTATTTTGCTCTCCTCCCTCGAATGGAAAATTTGCACAGATTCCCTTTATCTTAATTAAACTCCGTCATCTGACCATTGCCAGAGAAACCGTTTGTGTCAATTAGCCGTCTGCTGCTTCTGAAACAGTTCATTCAGGTCTAATAAGATATGAAGGAGGCAAATCTGTCTGCACATTGCAATGAGAGCTTGTGTGCCCTTAACGCTCCACAGATCAAGCCAGCGGCTATGTTGTAAGATAATTAAAGCCCCTCCTGTAATTTTTCTTTTAGTAGAAAGTCTAAATCTGAAGCACTTTCTCAGAACCAGTTGTTTTTCTCTGACAATCAGACACAGTGTGTGCTGCATCTTAATAAGGCACAATGCAACGCTTTGCACTGACGATAAAGACACACATAATAAAACACAGCAGACCCACCGACAGCCCAACATGACACTACTTATTCTTATCTCCTGTCGGTTTTGCTAAAATACATCCAATTCCCTTGCCGGCTGATCCCTGACCTTTTGGTGTACTTTGGGGGCGTGTCCGATGCTGTATTTGTGCCGTTTCCATGGTGAACAGTCTCTTTCTATGAATATGGATGTCGTTTGGGTCAGCCTGTGTCATTAATGTGTCAGGTAGGCATGTCACAGTTGTAAAACACGGTACTCTGATAAGCACCAGTTTGATTAAATCGCTCTGGTCAATTAAAGGTCCAGTGTATAAAATTAAGCGGCATCTAGCGGTGAGGTTGTGAATTGCAACCAACGGCTCACTCCACCCCTCCCTTTCGAAGCACTATGGTGGCTGACACAGGACTAAGATGTCGTTGTGCTTTTGCTTCTTTGCCAAAGGAGATAACGTATTTACGAAACACACTCCGTAGAGGTCTTTGAAGACATAGTTATGTATTTTATATTGCATTTCTGTCAATAGATCCTCCAAAAGATTACATACAGCGCATTTAAAAGGGTTTGGAGGAAAAAATCTTTGTAATCTTTGAGAATATTGCTGTAATTAAGCTTGGCTGTAATTATTATTTGATTTGCATTTGAACGAGCTGGTAGCCAATTAAGTTCTCTTTACTTAACTGGAGGTGCACCGATCGTCTTCATGATGCCTGTCATAAAGTGTGATATGAATTATGTTAGGCTTTACATTTTCTATCTTCTTTTCTTTTAAGCCTAGCAGTTGGTATTATAGCTTGACTTATTAAAAATAGACGTTCTTAAATCTCTTCATTTTAGTGCAAAAAGTAATAAATAATAAATGTGTGCATACATTGATTTTCTTCGTAAGATGAGGGTAGGCTTTTTAGTTTGCCGTTTTAAATCAGTGAACATTCTCACATTGAGCCTTTTCTTGTTCCAGTCCATTTACCATGATAATGTGTTTGGTATTGGAATGGAAAAAGCTGCTCTCATGTTGAAGCCCACTGGGGTCTTGAGGAAATAAACATGCTTGGACAGACACAGAGGGAGAAATCCCTCAAATGGCTCCTGGGATCCTGAAGGTGGAAGAATGTGGCTTCATCCAAGAAAACAAGGTCAAATCGAAATGTTGGATTCTTGTCTTTTCCGTCTTATTTATGCTCATTTTTCCCTCCTTATATTTGTTGTTCATCTATTATATTTCTATCCACTCCAACCAAAGTCAATCTACCACTGCTAATGTATTACATTACAACATAACAGCAGAGCATTGTTCGTAATGGTAAAAAAATAATTGTTTGAAATGAAATCTTTTTAATTAAAATGTAATATGTAGAATGTAGTTTCATGCACTTTTGCATCATTGGTTATTACTGTTGTTTCTAAAAAAATGCTTTTTAATGAGTAAAATACTTTAACGTGTGGATTATATAGGAGAAAATACAGCAGTAACAGCTTTGAAATACTGTATCAAGGTCCAATCCTTATGCCCGGGGTCAATTGTGTAGACTCTTGCCTTAAACATCAAATAGATCCCTGGATCTAAAGAGCCTGGAGGGCCTGCCACCGTACTGGAGTCTAAAGCATCACAGCCTCCAAAACTCAGGTATGACTTTGAAAGATGGCTTTTATGCTTTAAGATGCTGTCCAATGTCTCCTCCATTCCAAAGTTCAAATGTACTTTCTTAGCAGGCGGTCTTTGGAGAAAGTCCTAAAGCCTTTAGAAAATGTTACAGAAAGCTTTGTTTCCGTTTGAAGTCTTTGAAAGAATGCTATATTTATCAGACATGGAAATGGGGGCTAAACTATGTGATGTGTTTATTAAAAGAATCATGTGGCAAATGAGATGCACTTTCCGTGGCAAAGAAAAGAATATAAATAAAAGACATTTCAAACGTTATAATACAGAGGACACTACCAAACTTGTTAGGGATCATTGTTGTCACAAGCTCGCTGGACACCTTGTTGGTCTGAAGATGAGAACCTGTATCATCAACAGTGTTTAATAAGACACTCACAGCAACTGTAATATCTGGGAAATTACTGGATTGACAGCAGTCTTGCTACCTTCAGGCACAGCGGAAAAATCAATAAAGGCTTGCTGTTCTGAATCACAAGAAGCTGCTTTTGCTACTGTTGCTGAATTAAAGAGGCTGGGAGACAAAATGGCAGGAGGGCTAGTGTATGTATGATCAGACATGACAGCTTTAAGAATCAGCTGAGGGTTCTTATACTGTAGCTGTGTGTGGAGTGTCCCCTTCACGCTTGGGCTGTCTCGACACTGTATTGATTTAGTGACTCTTCTTAAGTCATCATTATCTGTGGTAAGTGCCTCACTGGGTGTGTACAGCAAAAATCTCTGATATGTGATATATGACCTTACTTTGACAAACAATTATGCTTATGAAACTATTATGGTGTGGTTACCAATCTTCTTGACATTCCGTCTTTTTTCATCTTCATTTTGTCAGTCCAGGCTACTGAATCATAACAATGTGGAAATTAATATGGACATATAACTGCTGTACACAAATTTGCATAGATTCAGTCTGTAGCCAGCACAGTCCAAAATAAACACTTGCCAAGTACCAATTTTGGGGAGAAATTGGCTTTGGCAAATATAATAAATCAAGTTACATGCCAGTTGGCCAGACGCTTATTGAATTGTAAGAATGATAGGCTGACCCTTGCTGGTGCAAGCAACCAAATTTATTGAAACTATCAAAGTTACAAATCAAAGACACAATGTCAATTATTCAACATATCACATTAACTTCCAACAACTTTTTACTCATTGAAAAATTTGTTGTGTTTACGTTTTTCCATGTGGTAATGTGTGAAGTGTTTTATGCCTTAAGCCACAAAAACTATTGTATTACGCCGCGGTCAGGCTACACTTTGAGCATGCGAAATTCGTTCGGACGGTTGTGCAAAAATGGGTGGGAGCGATTCCTCCATCTTTTACATTTCTGTACCTAGAGGTCAAGCTGTGACGTTTTGATCTTCTATTAGTCTCACGCACTCACGTGATGCGAATTCGCAGGTCAGAGTTTGCCAAACTTGAACTTTGCTACGCAGCTAAATGCGAAATATCTTTGGACGGGCTTGCGCTTCCAGTCTGACGCATTCGCATGGGTATGAATGGAAGTCAATGGAACGAAAAGTCAAGTGTGACCGCGGCTTTCATTAAAAAATTCGTGTGCTGTTTGTTACAAATATACAGTGAAAATCCTAATAGTCGGAGCAAAATCCTGTCTTTTCAATTAAAGGTTATGCAAAATACAATTTTGTGGCATAATAAATTGCCGGTGAAGCTAAAAGTAATATTTGGGCCCTGCCTCTGCCTATTTTGTCTCTGTTTTGCCTCAGAAGATGGTTTAGGGGGTGTGACTGAGAAGATAAGGCAACCATTACCCACCACATTGCACTGAGGCTTTTGCATTCAAGACACGGCCATCCATCCATGCGTCCTGATGTCGAGCTGAAATAGATTCCCCCTGTCTCCATTTCCCTGCACCTCAATTACCCACTGTGAGGGGTGAATGAAGCCGATGAAAAGAAAGAAGAAAGAAAGCGGAGAGTTTTCATACACACTCCGTGTAAGATTCAGCCACTGCCTTGAGCTCGGATCAATCCTGGCTGCTCTCCACATCTCTCAGACTGCATGATCTCACACAGGCCTGGCCTGTCAATTGCCAGGACAGCTTTAGCAAGTCTTGCATGTGCTGTCCAACTGTAGCATGAACAAACTGTTTGAAGAGCAAAGGAGAAATCTTCATGAAACAGTAGGGGATTTCACAGAATGAAACCAAGTTGGTTAAAAGAGCAAGCGCCTTAACTCTGGCTTCGGTCAAACGGTAGCAAAATAAGATTGTTAATGCTGGTTTAGAGTTAAATATGGTTACATTTACACATTGTGGTTATCCGTTTTCTATAACTTAACTAAATCTTTAATTGATTTTATTTTTCAGGAATGCCTTTTCACAAAGAAAATATTTTCCTGTATGGGTCATTCTACAGAAGTGGTGCAAATTCAGGTTTGTATGAGGTTGATTTTTTAAATCTTTTTTCCCCTAATTTATTCTATATTTTTATCGCTTTGTATCTAAAATGTGCAATTTGCAATTATTTGGTGCGTTTTCACAATTTTAGAAAATGTTAACACTGGTCATTAACAAAAATCAATAGAAAATTTGCAATCAAGTTGGTAAATTTTAGATTTTAAAGATATCAAGTTTTGATATTTGGGTCTAGTCAATGAGTGCGTTTACATGCACAGTCTTACTCCAGTTATGCTTAATAAGCTGACAACATGTAAGGTCATGTAAATGCGTAAAAATGGTTTTATTTTGTTGGGGAAAGCTCATAAACGGCGTAAGCAAAACCTGCTCGGCAGAGGTCGTTTTTTGTCCATTACTCCGATTTCGCGCTGCATGTAAACGCCTTACCGGTTTCCTCTCAGTTTTCTTTATGTGCGCATGTCCGACAGCGCAATAGTAGAAATCCCAAACGGAAGTAATAGTAAAATAACGCATAAAAGTCCGATCTCGAAACATGCAGTTGATGTAGAAACGTCAAAATAAAGAAACTATTGTTGCATATGCAGGCACTGCGGACATGAGAAGAGATATAAAATACAGCTTCTGACCGTTTTCCCACTGCATTTTTAATTACTAAACAGATTATTGACGATGACGTCACTGCACGCGAGAAACCCGGCTAGTCTCAAACTTCCATGTAACCGCAGTTTTCTGCATAGCCGGTTTATTACTATGCATGTATACACATGAAAACAGGTTTCTTTTTAAGCTGATTTTTGATAGATATCCGTTTATTTTGTGAATGTAAATGCACTCACTCATATATTAACTGTTATTATATTCATTCATATATATTAAATAATACATCATTACTATATTACAATATATTGAGTAATACATAAAGAAGTGCTGCTTTTCATATGTTGAAAAATATATGCACTTGGTTCCAATATGGACATTTTTTTATTTATTTTCTTTTTCCAGTCTATTTCCATATATTTTTGTTTCATAACGGTGCGCTGACCTTGATACCTGTCCAGAAATATATTAACATCACTCACTCATCCAAAGCTAACATACAGAGACACTGAGTTAAAAATAAAATGCATTAATAATTGCTGTCGGTTAACTAAAATACAATAAGGGGTGAATGCACATCTTGATTGGACTGGTTTAATAAATACCGCTGTGTTGGTTGAGATTACTGTCACTATGGTTCCATTCATTATTCACTGCTATTGTAAGAAAAGAGTCATGCAGTTATTCATTCAATTAATTCATCCAGTAATTGATCCACTCATATGTTGTACTGGATGAATTCAAAGCTCACACTTACAGTAGCCTATTAGTTTCACAGACTTACATTGCAGGCATATAAGTGCTAGAGCCGGAATAACTCTTGCAGAGAAAAATCTGTCAGACTTCATAAAGAAATGTGATCTAAACTCATACACAGAAAATACTTTATATTCAGGAGGATTTCTTACCAGTGTTATAAAATATAGAATCTAGCGTGATTTAATTTACTGCATCTTAGCTCACAGGCCTGGTGTTGGATCAGATCAGCCGATGTCACATCCATAATTGCAACACTTTCTCAAAGCTGTGGTACAGGACGGTACAATGCTGAGTGTGAGAAGACGCAACGAGCTCACACTGTCTCAATCGTTTCCCTTCACGCCCTGTCAGTTCGGATGAGGCGGAGACGCTTTTGATCCAGTTTAGGAGAGCTTGAATTATGTATGACACATAGAAATGTATATGCCCGAGAGTATGGGGATTGATCTTACTTTTCTCGCATCTGAGCATTAGAACGTGTATTTGCAATGCTGAAACATTCTTTACATGATACATTGAAAGCAAGGAGAGAATATAAACAAGGTGTCTGATTTAGTATTACAACGGTTTACAATGTAAATAATGAATCGTTTTCTAATTTGTACATGTGGTAGATAAATTACCTCTTACAAGCCCATAGCTTGCTCTTCTGTAATTACATTCCGTATAAATACCCGTTATCTGGACATGCATTTTCAGTATGGTCAGGGTTGAATGGCTTTAATTCCTTCAGTCTTTGGCTTCATGAATGGGTCACATTTTTTCTTTGCAGGGAGACATGCATGTGCCATGGTCAATGTGACACTGGTCATTTAGCTCAGGATAGTGAGTTAAATTGAGGAGACACATTGACTCTGTGTGCAGAGGAATGGGCTAATGCAACGTGATGGGGGTGTAAGTTACTGCCACTCTCTATTATCACATTACAGCATGTTTAATTGTGATTTTTAATTTCACATTTTCGTTTTTTTATGAATCTACTATTTAGGTTAAATGATCGTTTTGGTTTCAGTCTGGGAACTACTAACAATATTTCTCCTAAATATTAAATAAAATGTTCTTTATTTGCATTCATTTGCAGAAAATGGAAACTGGAGAAACAGTTAAAAATAACAGAAAAGATGCTCTGTATTTTTTCAGATCTCAAATACTGCAAAGAAAACAAGTTCATATTCACGTTTAAGCAATACAACAGTAATATTTCTACATGTATTTAGGAAAAGTTCAAAATAGATTTTTGATAACGAGTTTTGATAACCTCGATTATTATTTCATGTGTCTTGTCATGCTGTCAGTCTTTCACAAGGTTTGATTTTGTTGAAATTCAAGAGACACTGGACTGGAATGGCCAATGGAAATCTGGAATGGTCTCTTAATTTCCCCCCTGGCTGTATACAGTGAATAAAATGGGAATGTGTTTTTATAAGATTCTAGACTTGTAGACTTAAGGTGGTCTTCTAAAACCAGAATTGAATAGGTCCACAAAATTATGTCTAAAGCTAAGGGTATCTTGTTCTCAAACTACTCAGCGCAGGTTTTATAGACCAAATAATGTCTCACATACCAACATCTAAACACGCTCCAATCTGCTGTCAATAAAACACATTTTGTGAAGCTGTTTCGAGATGATGTTGTTTTGACTGTTCATATAAAAGCCTAATTTGTACTAATAGAAAGAATGGGGAAACCTAAACTGTTTTACATTGTGAAGAGGAGTCCAGAAGAGGCTGTTATAATGATAATGACATGGGGAGTAATTGGCTTGCAGAATCTAATCATGGCCCTTTTTATACACTGTTGCTGTCTCTATACGAAAAATTGACCCCTGGGTTAAACAGAAATGCCAATATCTATTCTCAAGCAAGCCTCTCCAAATCCAGTCATTGGATATATGATTTAGCTCTGAATCCAGTATAATGGTGTTACAGGATAATCAGCATCTGTCTTGTAACCAGAATGTTTCATTATTTTGCTCCCTTTGGTTAACTTGGCGCTACACAGGAAAGCAGTTCTTGCCTGTCAACATGTATTGCCACTCTTGGATGCAGACAGTGTAATATATCCATAGGCTCTTATTCATTTAATTTCATTTTGAGGATTCTTCATTTTTTATGTACTGAACTTGTTTGTACTGTAGGCGGGTTAATTGGATGTAATGAATTCAGGCCTCAGTGAAAGAGATCATGTGGTCTACAGACAATAATGAGGTTATGTACTATGGTTGCTAGTATGCTAATTGCATTGCACCATCCGGCTGTGTTTTTCTGTCTCCTCTGCCAGTGTACTGAATATATCACTAAGTCTCGTTGTTTATCACGGTCAAGTTGCTGCCAAGATAATAATAATTGCTGTTAATACAGCTTAAATGTTAATGAAATAAGGAAGGAAATATTTTTAAGTGGATTTTTTTAGATTTACGTCTTAAAAGATTCTGATAATTCCTTCACAAATTCAAAATACAATCAGACTGTGTCAAACCGTATGATTTCAACTCAAAAAAAATAGTTACTTGGCTCTCTTAAAATTTTGAGTTAATTCAACATAAAAATATTAGTTATTACAATTGTTATGTTAACTAATATTTTTAAGTTGAATTAACTATACATTTTAAGGCAGCCAGGTTACTTAATTTTTTAAGTTAAAACAACAAATCATAGTATAACTTTACTGTGTTTGACCTTAAAATTTTGATGATGCACTTCAATTTAGAAGCATGATGCTGTTGTCCCCCCAGCTCTTTTATTGTTTATTTGCCCTTGTATCATTTAAAACTGACTTTGTCATGGCTTGGTGCGTGGAAGAACCCAAATGCAGGCAGGCAGTGACGGGGTTAACAAAACAAGACTTTAATAATAAATACAAAAGACAAAACAAAACACCCTCGATGGAGAAAACAGAACAGCGATAAATACAAAACAAAAGACTTCCCACGGGGGGGGGGCAAAACAAAAGCAAGAACAGTAAACAAACTAAACTAAAGAACACTAAAACAACTTACTTAACAAAACAGGATCACGGACAGGGCAAGGCAAGGCAAGGCAAGGCAAGGCAAGGCAAGGCGATGACACGAAGCAGCACAAACATCACGCACATAAACATACGTAATACACGAGCACAGGACAATGAAACAAGAGGGTATTTAAAGGAAAGACAAACGAGGGATAACTAACGACGGCAGGTGTGGAACATAAAACACTCAGGGGAAGATAACAAGGAAACAAGAGGGGCGGGACCAATGACGAGACACTGGAGAGAACGCATATTATTGTCAAGAGAACAATAATATGTTTCTCTCCACACCTAACCAAAGACTTTGTCATGGCTCTGCTACAGGACCAAGAAAACATGACTAAATGAAGCAGAGCCATGACAGACTTTCTTTCTACTGAAAAAAATGAAAATAAGATTTGACTGGTATGGTTTTGTGTCCATGGAATCAATGAAAGCCAGTGTTGTTTGGTTACCAACAGTCTTCAAAATCTCTTTATTTGTGTTTTGCAGAAGAAAGAAAGTCATAAACATTTGGAATAACTTCATATATTTTTGGATTAAAATTATCCTTTGTTTTTTATCAAAAAACAAAATTAAACGAAATATGCTAATAAAAATTAATACAATTAAAATGTTAAAAATAACACTTAAACAGAAACCAACTCTAATGGAAAAAAGGACCTACATCAACAACGACCTTAACAAGCATGCGTCACAGTATGGATGTCAAAGAGGTCTGACTCGAACAGCAAACGCCATCCTACTTAAGATTCAGAATAAGGACCTATACAATGACTCATGTTTTATACTGAAATGTCACATTATTGTTTTGTCTCTGCTATTCTGCCATTTATTTATGCCTTTGATGGTCATTTATCTTTTTTGCACACAAAGGCAGTAAACAGCCACGCTGCTCAAATGGACAGAATAAATGAATAATAAAAAAAATTCTCAGGAAGTCATGGCAAATGTGATTTGAGGAGGAAATGATTGCGGCATGGTTGAGGGAGATTTTTGCAATAACATGCTGTATGCAATGCCAATGAGTCAGTATATCCCTTCTGTTTACTGTCAGAGAGGTGCTTTTAAATTTCATATAATTCAGATCCACAAATTCACACTTCTGTCACCAACAGTAAAGTTTAGTTTTCTTCTGCAGTGGTACAAATTGTATTCTTGAAAGTAATTTATATTTAAATATATTAAATATATATAACATTGGACAAAGCTTTCATATTTGCGCTCAGCTTTCAAGATTCGTTTAAATAAGTTGGTTCTGCAGTACAACCAACATACTAAAGAGATTAAAATTGTAATAGAAGTCTTTGGCAACTTATTTGGCGACTTGCAATGTATGTGACTCAGGCTGCTTAACATACTGCTTACATACCTATATCTGTACTATGTGCACTATATGGTTTATCCATTATACGTACACGCTCATGTGTACACCTGCATATTTAATGTGTATGTTCAATGTCTAACGTGTATATCTTGTGTATATTGTGTATATACTGTCCATCTGTGTATAATGTATATTGTCTTTTTTGTACTGTCTGTCTATTTATACTTTGCACTGTTCGTCTGCACTACATACTGTCACTTAAGTCTGTAAAGTCATACAGTTGTTTGTCATACAGTTGTTTTTCCAACTGCATTCTACTTTGTATGGAGTACGCACCCAAGACTTTCACTCACCACACATGGTGCTGTGACAATAAAAGTGAGTTGAGTTGAGATATTCAGTAATATGGATTGATTGTAAAACACACGCTTTGACACCGGGTGCAGTTTTTCAGCTTTAAATTCACAACGAGCTGCACAATGTTGTATTTAGATTGTAGCATCACTAGTTTTATAGCAACACTTCAAATGGGGATGTAAAATAGCCGGCGATATCACTCTCAGGAGAGATATTACATTGGCTTTATGGCTCAGAGTGTATTTGGGAAAAGTACATTTAGCGCCTACTGGCATCCGCTTGGTGTATAAACCTGTCGTGTACAGCTGGGAAAACTGAATTTACACTGCATGTTAGACTCCAGGAGTTTTCATATAGAATTCATGAACAGCATAGATTTTTTTTTCTCACAACATCCACAGATCCTTAAACTGCAGATTTACATTTATTTGTTTAGGAGATGCTTTTACCCAAGTGATTTATGAGTCAGGAATGTTACAGCATATGTCATTTGTTCTACAGGTATGGAAAGATGGGATATGCTCCTGTACAAAGCTCAAAATGTACTGTACAATGTTACATATTATGCACATGGACAGAAACAGTTAAAAAGATAGTTCACCCAAAAATGAAAATTCTGCCATCATTTACTCACCCTCAGATTGTTCCAAACCTGTATAAATTTCTTTGTTCTGCTGAACACAAAGAAAGGTACTTGGTAGAATGTCAGTGACCAAACAGATCTCATTTACTGCCATAGTAGGGAAAATATATATAGGAGTCAATGGGGGATGAGATCTGTTTGGTTACTGACATTCTTTCAAATATATTCCTTTGTGTTTAGCAGAACAAAGAAATTATTACAGGTTTAGAACAATCTGAGGATGAGTAAATGATGACAGAATTTTCCTTTTAGGGTGAACTATCCCTTTAACTTGTGTTGTTCAGCTATAGGTTTTTATAGTCAATGCGTAAAAATGATATTCTGTCATCATTTACTCACCCTCTTGTCATTGTCAACTTGTATGACTTTTTCTTCTCCAGAAAAGTTTTGTGTCTATTCAAAAGAAATGAATTGGACCCGCCATTGTTACCGACATTTGGTTACCAACATTCTTTAAAATTCATTTTTTGTGTTCCGCAGAAGAAACAAAGTCATACAGGAGAATTAAGTTGCAATAATAACCAGATTACAAAAAGTTATTTTCACACTCCTAAACTGAAACCTGTACCTATAGATGAGTTTCAATGCATTAGCTCCTCTATCTTGAATCTTACTCCACAGTGATGTGAACTGTTGTCTGTATCTTGTAGAAGTGCTGCATGAGTAATAGGGTGCGCAATGTTCCTGTGATGCAGTAAAAGGTAATGGCAATTCAATCCCACTCTAAAGCGTCTCTTACCTTATACTGCAGTTACATCAACCTTAATTATATATTGGCAAATGAAATGGACTGAGAAAATTCACAGATCACATTCAACCAAACCTCAGTCCCAAAAGGTTTGTAATTAGAACTACATATATTACAGACTCTTCTGGGATGCCTCTTAGGTTACTAGATGTATTTGCAGAACAAAAACAATCAAATTGGCTATTTTTACAGTGTTTGAGTTTGTCAACTGTACTTAAAAGGATAGTTCACCCAAAAATAAAAATCATTTACCCATCCTCAAGTTGTGTAAATTTAGTTGTTCTGCTAAACACAAAGATATTTTGAAGAATGTAAGCATACAGTTCTGGGGCACTATTGACTTCCATATAAGGGAAGAAAACTGCTATTGTAGTCAATGATACCTCAGATTTGTTTAGTTTTCCACATTCTTCAAAATATATTCTTTTGTGTTCAGCACAACAAAGAATTGTATTCAATGCTGGAACAACTGAGGGTGAGTAAATGATGACAGAATTTTCATTTTGGGTGAATCAAACAACACTGGCCCATTATATGGACACAAAAGGCATTTTCTCAAAATATATTTGTGTTCCACAGAAGAATCTTATATGGGTTTTTAAAGACATAACAGTGCATAGATGATGCACAAATCTTTATTTTTAGTTGAATTATCCCTTAACTGTATTTGAACAGAACTGTATTTAGAGCTATACAGTATACAAGCTATATAGGGCTGTATAAACTGAACTATGTACTTTTATTTGCGAGAAAGGATTGTGACTTGCAATGTCCCAGTTGCAATATGATCAATAATAAATGATCAATCATAAAGTCATTATTTTCCATTATCCCCTGTCTCGGGATAAGAAATATCATGGAAGTGACCACAGAAGCCAGCACACATTCATTTCAGTCTGTCATAACACCAAGAGTTTGTTCAGCTCAACAGCCTCCTGCTGGGACCGCAGACTCCCCACTGCTTATGAATCCTTGCCACGATATAACACACTCCCAAATGTGTCCGCCTGACACATAGACAAAGGAAGACACATTTGCACACTATTGCTTATGAACTGTTTTTCGCATCTTATGGGAGAATTTCTCCTCACTCGCTCTTTACGAGTTACACACACTTGGATCACATGACCATTCCTCGCCGAGTTGGAGACGGTTAGAGATGCAGGCACAGTTGCAATTTTCATGCCCAATTATGCTAATGTGTTGTGCTGGTGTCTCTGTGCGCAGGGTTGATGGAGCTATGTCCTTGAAGTAGGGTCTACTGGAACACAAGGATTGCTAGGACAGACGTGACACGGTACTTTACCCAAGGGAGTGCAACCTCCCGCTCCAGACAATCTGTAAACATGAGGTTTATTCCTCGCAGAAGCTGGCAGGGAGTCTGACAAGATCTGAATGAAAAAGGCAAGGAAATATATTTTCTGAAATCTGCATTAATGTCGAGGCTTGCTGCAAGGCTGGGAATGTTCTAGGCAAAGGTGGATTCAAGTTCAAGCTTGCTCACACACGTGTTGTTTCAATGTCACGTAAAAAAAGCAAACCAGAGGAATGAATTCAGCTTCACGCTGACCTTGTGTACAATGACAGTGTGAATAGGTAAAAAAAGACAGGTGTCGTATTTTAGCTTAAGAAAAACATTCAGTTTCTATTTCACATGTCAGGTAAAAAGGATATTTTCTCTCTTACGGCATTTTTTTCAAATACTGCTCAGTGTGTGTTTGTTGACCAAAATCTCCAAAGGTAGTAATACCACCAAGAATTTTTATGCAGCTTATAAATCAAACTAAATGATGTTTGTCGAAAATGTAAATATGCAGAAAGATTTCTGTGATGGTTATAAAAATTATTAAAACAATTGAAAGTCCCCATAAAACATGGAAACTAGGGATGCACCGATACCATTTTTTAAAGCCCGAGTACGAGTACCGATATTTCTCTTCTGGTACTCGCTGATACTGATACCTGTTCCTTTTCACAACACAGTGAGAACAATAATAATAGAATAGCTTCTTAATTACGAACAACTCACAAATTTTCAAAGCAAATTTCATAACAAATTTCTGTCAGTTATGTCACATGAGGTATCGGTCTTTGGTATCGGTGCATTTTTACCCAGTACATCCCTAATGGTAACCCCCCAACGTTTGTGAATGTGCACTCTCTTTGTGACCAGACATCCATACATTTTTCACTGCTTGAACATTATTTACAGGGGCTGAGATGCCAGGCAGCTCACATCCAGATTTACCCAATCATAACACTTTCTCGTGCACCCGCCTGAAATCTGTTCGTTCCACCAAAACGCAACCACTGACAGTTATAGCTAGTTAAAATGTGAACAGTGAAAGCCTGAATCATGACAGTCTAATGTCTACGAGGCTTTTAACATTTACAGATGCGGCAAAAGCAACAATAGCCGTAAATGGCTAAACAGTAAATCATCTGAATGGGGAGAAGAATTTTAAACAGGTAAATATACCATTAGTGTCGTGATTCTGCCCATCTGGTCATGTGTTTTTTGATCTTGTAGCGGAATCACGGTAGGATCCCTTGTTTTATGTGAGAACCCATGAGATGTTTTTTTTTTTTACTTCCCATGTGTTTTCTAGTGTCTTGTCTGTGGCCCCGCCCCTCTCGTTTCCTGTATTGTCTCCCACTTGTGTCTTATGTTCCTCACCTGCCCTTGCTCGTTATCCCTTGTTTGTCTTTCCTTTAAATACCCTCTTGTTCCTTTGTCCTGTTCTCGTGCATTGTATGTGGTTGTTCTCGTGTCCCGTGTGCTACGTTCCTTGTTCCTGTGCTACTGAGTTTGCTGATGTTCCTCGTTTTCTCTAGTGAGTCTAGTGTTTAGTCTGTTTACGCCCATGTTCTTGTATATTATCCAGTTTGTTTTCTGTTATCCCCCTCGTGGGTGTTTTGCTTTGTCCCTTTTTGTCTTGTAAATAAACGTTTCTGTTAACCCCTTCACTGCCATGCTGTCCTGCAATTGGGTTCTTCCTCACCAATCATGACAGAATCCACGAGCCAGCTGAACCCAGCAGGCAGCAAAAATGGACAATGCAGCGTCTCCCTACGT
Source organism: Triplophysa rosa (assembly GCF_024868665.1). NCBI lineage: Eukaryota > Metazoa > Chordata > Actinopteri > Cypriniformes > Nemacheilidae > Triplophysa > Triplophysa rosa. Next base: position 10,599,135 of record NC_079904.1, on the reverse strand, counting down.
TCTCGCCAAGCCCACTTGCTGCTTGGGTTCCGTCAGGGGAGTTACGGGACCGGGAGTTCGCCAGAGCATTCTCGGCGGTGGCGAGGAAACCGAGTTAGTGAGGCAGAGTTAAAAGTGATTTTGACTGCTGCCTCACTCGGCACCTCACGCCGTCAGAGAAGAGGCTGCTGGGTCCCCTAGGGTTTGCGGATATGGTCAGGTACGTGGCAACCGGGACGACTCCCGGGGGTGAGGTTCCAGTTGGAACTTCCGCCCCGCGGTTGAGTTTACCGGAAGACCTCGTCCTGGCTGCCGTTACCCGGGGGGACTCTAGTACCCTCTGGCTTGAGCTCCACGGCCCGGTTCCCTCGGGCCCTGTGCAGTGGGGGAGGGAGAGTATCGGGGAGACGTCTCGGTCTCCTCGACGCAACTCCCTCCGGTCCCACGGTTCGCCAAAGTTGGCTACGACCAGTGGTGCGGAGAAGGAGGGAGAGGCGTCAGGAGGAGCGTCCAAGCCGGTGCAGCCGGTCTCCAGCGGTGCCCGATCCAGGTGATCCAGCAGCCGGCGTCCAGCCGGTACAGCCGGTGGTACCAGTCCGTCCTGTCCTGTGTCCAGTCCTGGTGTCAGTCCTGTCCAGTCATTGTCGGTGATCCGCCGGCATCCAGTCCGGTGATCCAGCCGGCGTCCAGTCCAGCTGGGTCCAGTCCAGCACGTCCTGTACCGGGTGGTCCAGCCGGCGTCCAGTCCGGTGATCCAGCCGGCGTCACAGCCGCTGTCCAGTCCGGCCTTCCAGCCGGCGTCAAGCCCTGTCCAGCCGGCCTTCCAGCCGGCGTCAAGCCCTGTCCAGCCGGCCTTCCAGTCCGGCGTCAAGCCCTGTCCAGCCGCCTTCCAGCCGGCGTCAAGCCCTGTCCAGCCGGCCTTCCAGCCGGCGTCAAGCCCTGTCCAGCCGGCCTTCCAGCCGGCGTCAAGCCCTGTCCAGCCGGCCTTCCAGCCGGCGTCAAGCCCTGTCCAGCCGGCCTTCCAGCCGGCGTCAAGCCCTGTCCAGCCGGCCTTCCAGCCGGCGTCAAGCCCTGTCCAGCCGGCCTTCCAGCCGGCGTCAAGCCCTGTCCAGCCGGCCTTCCAGCCGCGTCAAGCCCGTCCAGCCAGCCTTCCAGCCGGTCCCTAGTCCGGCAGCCAACGGCCCCGGGAGACCCCGGGGTCAAAGACTGTCCCCCCGGGTCTACTCCTAAGTCCCCAGGACTCCGCGCCCTAGAGGCAGCCGGGGACTGGGACTATTCCCCCCAACCATTTTGGACTGCCTATGGGCCCTTGTTTGGCCCCACCCCCCTCCCATGTTTGTTATTTTTGTTGTCACACCCCAACCCTTTATTTTTTTTGTCTTGTATGCCCCTGATTTTGTGTACCATGTTTGTCTGTTCATGTCTTGTCTCAGTCTGTCTTGTCCTGTTTGTCACCTTGAGGAGCGTCAGGATGTCGCTCCTTAAGGTGGGGGTTCTGTCGTGATTCTGCCCATCTGGTCATGTCTTTTTTGATCTGTAGCAGAATCACGGCAGGATCCCTTGTTTTATGTGAGAACCATGAGATGTTTGTTTTTTTTACTTCCCATGTGTTTTCTAGTGTCTTGTCTGTGGCCCCGCCCCTCTCGTTTCCTGTATTGTCTCCCACTTGTGTCTTATGTTCCTCACCTGCCCTTGCTCGTTATCCCTTGTTTGTCTTTCCTTTAAATACCCTCTTGTTTCTTTGTCCTGTTCTCGTGCATTGTATGTGGTTGTTCTCGTGTCCCGTGTGCTACGTTCCTTGTTCCTGTGCTACTGAGTTTGCTGATGTTCCTCGTTTTCTCCCGTGTCTCTTGTTCCTGTTATCATTTGTTGTAGTAAGTGTTAGTTTAGTTTTATCCTTGTCAAAGTTTTTGTGAGTCTAGTGTTTAGTCTATTTACGCCCATGTTCTTGTATATTATCCAGTTCGTTTTCTGTTATCCCCCTCGTGGGTGTTTTGCTTTGTCCCTTTTTGTCTTGTAAATAAACGTTTCTGTTAACCCCTTCACTGCCATGCTGTCCTGCAATTGGGTTCTTCCTCACCAATCATGACAATTAGATGAATAATACAAGTCTTTTCTAGATGCATGTTCACATGTTCTTGTCATTGCATAGTACACAACCCAATTGTAAGTGTCGGAATTACATGTGATGTAGTTCTAGCCACAGATACACAGTATTAAACTGTGTTGTCTTGCTCAGGGGAAGATACTTTTGCACAAGTATGTGGCATAAATGAAGAGTCTTTCATCAAAAATGTCTTTATATCGGAGGTCTGCAGCATTTAAAGAAAGCAGTAGAAAATAAAATCATTTTGTTCCACTTGTCCATGGCATTTCATTTCCACTTTATCGACTTCTTTTATTTAATTGACTTACTAAATACATGCATTGCATGCATGGGCAATTCGATTTTGAATTTGGTTGGCACTTTCATGACATCTGAGATGTCTGCAGGGTCAGAACAGGATGGATGAGTTATGGCAAATGTCTGCAGCCCGGTAGAGATCAATGGTCCTGGTGTGGACACTGCTTACATCAGCAGGAAGGACATTTCCCTGCTGCTCCAAACCCTCCAGCCATTTTCATTGATTGATGTGCATGGTCACTTGCTTTCTACATGACAATCACTGTTCAGGGTGTATTTATTCTTTATTTTTATGTTATGATATCTCCTTACAATTTTTAACTGTATTAGGGCTAAGAAATAAATTATGACTTTTTCCACATGGAAGAAGAAATATGATGTAACATTAAATTATATTTAATAGGAGGAATTCTTTGGAGACTCTATTGACAGAAATTCAGTATAATATACATAACTATGTCCTCCGATCCTTCCTATACGCAGACTACGCAGGTTGCGTAGGGCCTCTGCACCACCAGGGGCCCTCTTGAGTACCTAATCAAAACACTATAATGTAAACAATACGCTATTTTTATAACTTGCAGATTCAACTTTACAGGAATCATTTGTAAATTTCCTTTGAAATACTTAATTTTTTTAATTACTTTACTCTTTCTCGGACATCACGTAGTGTGCAGTAGTGATGCGTGGGTCAGGGTTTTTTCTAACCCGCGGGTCCTGCTTTTATGAAATTATTTGGCCCGCCCCAGCCCGCAACCACTGTATCTATTTTTACAATCTGCCGTGCCCCGCACCCGCGACCATTAAATAGACATACTAGGCAATGTAATGTAAAGAAAACAGTCTGTAAACTGGCAACAACATACGATTATGAACCATAGAAACTTGCACTTCACGTAGCCGATACTGCTGTTGTCTCCTGCTGCAACTTTTTCTGAGAACCGGTCCCAAACATGAGATTTAGCAGCTTGACCTTATTTTCTTTTAATGATGTAAATTCCCTACCTTAATTTCTCCCTCACCCCGTCTTCCATTTTCACTTTTATTTCTTTGTTTGTTTTGTTGATGTGGCTGTCTGCGGGAGCTGCTTGGCTCTTTCGTGACGTGCTCGGTTTGGGGACATCAAGCCAGTTATGTTGCTATGTAGGCCTACGTATTGTAACCTTATCAGAGAACCTAATAAAATATGAAAATATATATTCCCAGATATTAAATATAGGCTATAGAGAATTGCACGCAACATACATGTTTTTATTTTGTTTTTAATGACCCGCCCCGCAGTGGTGACAATAAGTGACCATTTCTGGTAACACTTTAGTATAGGGACCAATTCCCACTATTAACTAGTTGCTTATTAGCATGCCTATTATTAGCATGTTGGCTGTTCATTAGTACCTATAAAGCACATATTCTACATGACCATATTCAACTTCCCTAATCCTAACCAATACCTAAACCTAACAACTACTTTACTAACTACTAATAAGCAACAAATTAGGAGTTTACTGAGGCAAAAGCCATAGTTAATGGCTTATTAATACCAAGAATTGGACCTTAAAATAAAGTGTGACCCAATTTCTTTACCCGCCCCAACCCGATGAGACTAGTGATGCACTGCAGGTGATGACATGATGTGATGTGATGAAGCGTCTTTACATATGACCATGGCTTCAAAGGGGTCATATGACATGGCTAAAACGAATATTATCATTTGTTTTAGATGTAATGCAATGTGTATATACGATTTAAGTTTCAAAAACGCTGTATTTTCCACATACCGTGCATGTTTGTATCTCCTCTTTGCCCCGCCTCTCTGAAATGCGCAGATTTTTTACAAAGCTCATCGCTCTGAAAAGCGAGGTGTGCTATGATTGGCCAGTTAACCAGTGCGCAGTGATTGGTCGAATACTGCAAGCTTGTGACATAAATGTAACGCCTCTTACCATATTTGTAACATCAGGTTCCAAAGCAATTGTACTGACAGGTATGCCCACCTTACTTGCGTATACATTTTGGGCGGTCTTAGTAAATCATACCACGAACTGATGTAGATTTGTGGGGATGTGGTTACACGAGGCTTTTCAGTCAGGTCTGGGTGAGCATTCCCTTTTAGATAGAATACATATTTTGTTCCGACACTTTAATTTATGCATTTTTACGTGTCTAATTTATGCATGGGCAACTGAAAATGACCCGTGCCATTTTGTGCAGTCAGATAAAGACGCATTTATAAAAGAGTAATGGTTTAATAAATGTTTATGGATTCAAAGATGTCAGGATTCGGGAGGCAGAACCCAGACACAGACAGTGGTGATGGAAACAAAGACTTTAATAGAACAAACACAAAGCAAAAAACCCACGAGGGGGTAAAACAATAGAACAGGGAGATAAGGTAACAGATATAACAGGACACAGTTAACCGACTAGACAAAATAAAATAATACTTGACATACACAAAAACTGACTTGACTAAACATAACTTAACTTGACTAGATTTGACAAGACTTGACACAACGTCATACCGGTAAAAGACCAAAATAGCACAATGAACCAGCACAAGACAGCAAACACAAGGGAATAATAGAGGGGAAACTAACAAGGGATAATTAACAAGGGGCAGGTGTGTGGAATCAAACACTGATGGGAAGCTAACGAGGAAACGAGGGGGCGGGATCAAGAGACGAGATCAGAGAGAGTGCATGTTATGTCAGAACCAACAATAACATGTCTCACTCTACACAAAACATGAGGCTCTGTCATGATCCTGCCATTAGACCAAGAAAGACATGACATGATGAGGCAGAATCATGACACAAAGATATTTTAAGAGCACCTAACCCCAATCCCACCCCTTACCCTAAACCTAACCACTTGTCAACCATTAAACAAAACACACGAGTAAAAGTACACTCACACGTATTTATTCCATAAAATTAACAACACAGTATAAACGTATGACAAACAAGTCGCATTGCAAACCTTCTGAACTGAAGCCATACGATTGCTTTAACCACGCAACCCTCGTCAGCAACTGGTCACAGATTTTCCGCTCACAATCCCTGGACTTCTGATTACACCGGCACCTGCAATCAATTCCTAAGGACTATTTATACCCTCTTGTTTTAGTGGCACTTTGTCGATGATTATGTTTCGGTATGTTGCTAGTTCGCCTAGCCGGTTTACCTTAGAGATTCTCTGTGTATGTTTTAGGATTTTTCCCGATTCTTGTGGATTACTGCTTTATATTTGGAGAGCTATGACGGTAGGCGATAGTTTTGCGTGCAGCCGGGAGAGGTGCTCATGTTTGTCATATTTAAGGAAGGGACAAACGACATATGTTTGTCGTAGGGGTTGTAGGATATGTTGGTATAAAGACCTTACATAATGAAAAATGCATAAATGTAAATGAGTTTGTTTATTGTATCATGCTCAGACCTGATTTGATATGTTGTTTCTGCACAAAAACAACATCTATTTTTCATCTCTTTTAGTTTCTTAACAAGCATTTTTCAGCCAGTATTGTTTCGGAATGTCATTTATTTGAAGTGCTCCCACACAACATCTTACTCAAATGATAACCAGTTTGCATTATTCATGTTTTAAGCAGTAAGTGCCTACAAATGCAAAGTGCCTTACAACTGCAATAAAGTTGATAGGTCTATTGTGGCTGTTTAGACATTACTCACCTGCCTCAATGGGAACCAAGGGGCCTATTTCTGCATACAGCCATTGGCATATGGGAATATTTTATACTCACAAACACAAATTCACATTTGATCTTCATTTTTCAAGTATTCGTAACCATTAGTCCAGACCCAAAATGAAGCATTCTATCTATTTTAGACCACACTGTTTGTGTTATAAAGTAGTTCCGCTTAGAACTTAGAAATATTAAATATTATTGATAATGGTTTCAAAGGCTGGTTCCCAGCTCAGAATAATAGAGAATGACAAAATTATAGTAGCATTACAGTAAACTAATTTCGATCTCCATTTTGTCTCTGTCCAAACAGATACAAATAAATTGCATAAGTGTTTATCTTTACAGGGTACATATGCACTTATAAAAAATGAAATATTTGTCAAGTGATAAATCAAGTGATGTGCTGGTTTATTAGCACAGAATCATTTCAGCAAAAAAAATAGCAATACACAACTTTTTCCAGTTTACATTTGGTAAACTTGTGAGTTCACACATGTATTTCTGCACACACAGTATATGATTATATTCAGTCATTTTAAGAGACTTGAAACGACATAACTTCATTTCCATGCTTCATTCTAGGTAACTCTCAGTCAGCAGCTTCCCTGATCTACAGTTTATTAGGCAATCACACATACCCTGAAAATAACATTAAAAATATTACTGCATTAAAATGATGAAAATATATCAGCCTAATGTTGCTGCAGGGGATGTATCACTATGGCAGAACACATCCATTACGCTGTCCAAGCATAACACACTCTGTCGCATTTTGCAGATTGTGTTTTTATCAGCGGCTTGCTAAATCAATATGTACCAGATTACTTCAGGATTAAAAATTCATTACATTACACACAGTCAGCATATTGCTTCTGATTCTGTCTCTTTTAGAACGCACTAAAGTTTCCTTTATCTATGTTCGGATTCTTAAAGTAGTCATATGACACGGCTAAAATGAATATTATCGATTGTTTTGGATGTAATGCAATGTGTATACAAGATTTAAGATTTAAACGCTGTATTTTCCACATACCGTGCATGTTTGTATCTCCTCTTTGCCCCGCCTCTCTGAAAAGCGTGGATGTTTTACAAAGCTCATAGCTCTGAAAAGCGAGATGTGCCATGATTGGCCAGATAACCAGTGCGTAGTGATTGGTCGAATACTGCAAGCGTGTGACGGAAATGTAACGCCTCTTACCATATTTGGAACATCGGGGTTCCAAAGCAATTGCACAGACAGGTACATCCCACCTTACTTGCGTATACATTTGGGCGGTCTTAGTCAACTCATACCACAAACTGACTTGGATTTGTGGGGTTGTGGTTACACGAGGCGTTTCAGGCAGGTCTGGGTGAGCATTCGTTTTTAGATAGAATGCATCTTTTGTTCCCACACTTTCATTTTTGCAATTTTACGTGTCTAATACATGCATGGGCAACTTATAACACACGAAAGACACAGAAAAACATGTATTCGTGCCATATGACCCCTTTAAAGTGGATTGATTTTCAGTCTAGCAGTGCCATGTGTCAGACAAACTTTTAGGTATTGTTATATGTCTTTAATATATAGATTTAGATTTGTAAATTAAAATTTGAATAGATACAGATTTGTGTACAAAATTTATATATACAAAAAATGAAGAGACCACTGAAAAATTATTTTCATTTTTTTTCTGAATTTACAAATTTATGTGTTTAAGTAAAATTATAATTTTTGCTTCATCATAGGAACTACTGACAACGTTTCTCCTAAATTTCAAATAAAATATTGTTTTTATTTGCAGAAATTTGAAACAGGTTAAACTGGTCAAAATAACAAAAAGATGCAATGTTTGCATATCTTAAATGCTGCAAAAGAAAACAACACTGTAAAAAAGACTAATTTTACAGATTTTTCACTTATAATGTCCAATATAATTGTATTCAAATTTACTAATTTATTAGTAATTTATTAACAGATTTTTCACATATTTTTGAAATTACAGCAAATTTACAAGAAAACCATGAAAACAATATATGTTTATGGTATATATTTTGGTGCCCCAGCTGCCATCAAACCAACAAAATTCGTCAAATTACAGAAGAGGATCGCAAATTTACAAGAAAACAGAGAAAATCATGTAATGTTATTTTACAGAATATTTCTGGTGCCCCAGCTGCCAGAAAATGTATGTTTTTTACAGGATTTTTTTTACAGTGAAGTTCATATTCACATTTAAACAACACAATAGAAACATTTCATTAAGAATCAGTTTAAAAAAATGAATTAATGATGGAATAAGTCAGATTTTTTTCTCACACAGCTTTCATAAATCTTTCCATTTTCTCAGTCTTTCACATTGCTGTTGGGTGAGTTTGTCATTTCTTAAGTTCGTTTCTGATTAAGACACAGTAGTGTTGTTTTTTTAAGTAAAACAGTGATGCATATCTGCATTGACGATGTCATGATTCTGCCTTATCTTGTCATGTCTTTCTTGGTCTTGTGGCAGGATCATGGCAGAACCTCTTGTTTTGTGTGGAGAGAGGCATGTTATTGTTGGTTGACATAGCATGCGCTCTCTCCGGTATTGTCTTTTTGCCCGCCCTAAGGTTTCCTCATTCCTGCGCTTTGGTTCCGGCTTCCCTACTTTCCCCACCCGTGACAGAAGCAGACATAAATTATTTCAACCAGAGGGAGTCGGCATTGATCTTCTGATGTTGTTAAGGGGTTAAAACAGCAAATAATGAGAATGCTATCTGCTAACAGAAGAGAGTTACTGACGCTAACTGTGTTATGGCAAATATCCATTCCAAGAGTAATTTAGCTTAAATAACTTCAATGCACATTCTCATTGTGTGAAGCCAGGACTGATACTACAGAATGACTGTTTTTCAGGGATGAGAGCAGCTGACAGAAATAGAGCAATTTGGGAAATAGGCTGAAGTCCCGTCGGCCAATATTAATACAGCATGGCCACACAGCTAATGAGAGACTGAAAAACAAAGTGGGGAAAGAGATAGGTGTCCAACATAGGATGTGTTCATTATAACTAATTTGCCACATGATCATTTAAAGTAAACAACCTAGAGGGGTAAATATAGAACTTCTGAAGACAAACTGTGTTATTCAGTGTGTGTTTTGCTTGAACTGTAATCTCGGAAAATATTTTTCTTTAGAAAAGTTATTCAAGCCAAGCATCAAACACTTTGCACCCTTGATAAAACATGCTTTGCGTATCCTTTCAGTGTTATTTCTGCACACTTTCTCAGCCCACTAAACCTGTCCAGCAATTCCGCACTAAAGAGCCCGAGAGTCATTGTGGGAATGTAAGACGTGTCAGGTAGGGTTTAAGGATATGGAGGTGTCGTGCTCTTCTGGGATGAGACAGTGGAACGAGAGGTGCTATCTCGCTTCTGCATGCAATTTAAAAAATGAGCAGAGCTTGAAAAGAGATCCGCAATGGAGGATTGTTGAAGTGTACAGCTTGGGTTATTCACAGAGGGGATAAAACAAGGAGCAATGAAAAATTATGCATGAAGTCTGCAGAAATCTGTAATTTTTATTCATGGAGGAGTGTAGTGGAAACAAACAGAAGCGTTATATTGATATAGACGGTTTGCTAAGAGGCTCAAGCACTAGGCTGCTGTCCCAAGAGTGGCTGCATCGCTTCTATTGATAATTGAGCCTGTCTAAGCTCACATTGGGTATTTCTCAAAGCTGAGATGACTGCTAAATTACACTCTAGAGGTATATTGCAGCTTTCTTTTATGTTGTGTTTTCAATGTGTTTTTGTTTGTAATCTTTCTACATCTATATTTATTCTGTCATGCGTATGCATGGTGCTTCATATCCTTTCATATATAAGAGTAAATTATAGGCTTTGCACTAGTCATTGATTAAGTACTATTTTGCCTGTCTGGTTAATTATTCCCTGTGAAATAACAGTCTGCATTTTAATTTGTCCGGATGAAAGTACATGCTTATGTGGTTCTTTATTATACCTGAATATAGTGTTCACGAAAGCAAAGCACACTGTATGTTGTTTTACCCTGCCATGCTGTTGCATGAGCACTAAATGTTAAGAACATACACTTAGGGCATCTTTTCTTTTCTTGCAAGAAGGTTTACAACATCTTAAAGGTGAAATGTGGAAATTTTAGCGGCATCTAGTGGTGATGTTGCGAATTGCAACAAACGGCTCACTCCACCCCTCCCTTTCAAAGCAGTACGGTGGCTGACACAGGACTAAGATGTCATCACGTTTTCACTTCTTTGCCGAAGAAGATAATGTATTTACAAAACTTGTTCTGTAGAACAGTTTGTCCGTTTAGGGATACTGTAGGAACAACATGGCAAATTCCATGTAAGGGGACCTGCGGTGTTTATAGATAGAAATAGCTTATTCTAAAGTAAGATAAACATAAAGCTTCATTATGTAAGGTCTCTATACACCTCTGAAGACATATATGTATAGTATATTATATTGCAGTTCTGTCAATAGATCATCCTACACACAGCACCTTCAGAAAGATAATTATTACCACTCCTATTCATTTCAATGGCAGTTGTTCAGGAAGTTTTTGAGCCAGTCAGTTGAGCCGCAAATGTCATGTGACTATCCAATAATATCCAATATCCAAAACTCCAATGAAACATTAGCACACATGTAGGCACAATACAGCCCATTTTTAAAGGATGTCAATGTAAAAAGAGATTTGATGTAGGTGCCCTCAACTGGTGATGAAAAGCAGATCAACAAGAAATGAAACTGTTGCAGTTGAATACAAAGCATACATACAGTATCGCAAACCTGTGATGGTGAAGCTGTTAACTCCTCATTGTGTGATTTAAGAGAGCGATTATCCTTTTGAGCCAGTTGCGTTCAAATAAAATGTTATTTCTGGCCTTCCAGAGATAGCTTTAATCAATTTTAGATTGGGTCCAGGGTATCTAATTCAATTTTGTGTTGCTATGGAACGGGCCATGTGTGTGAGTGTGTATGCGTGTGTGAGAGAGAGGCTATGATAGAGACAGGGAGAGGGATTTAATCACACAAAGCCAGAGAGACAGAATGGGAGACCGTTTGCTACTATCTCAATAGTTCTTTGCCAGTTAATTCTTCTATTTAGTTGGGTCCCACAGACATGGACGGGTGTCCAAAAACAGATTATTGACAGCCCTTAATTATTTTCATGCAGTTCAAATCTGAATTTTACACCATATTTTAAACAAAGCATTATAAGAGCCAAATCTGTCACCACAATGTCTAAAATTATATTTTTACAGCCAGATAAGACTTTTAAATGACTATTAACAGCACTTTTCTTTAATTAGAGTCAGATATCCAACCTTTAGATTTGACTGCCTTGTTTTTTCATGACAAAAAATGTTGCTTCGATAAACAGTGGAGTGTTTGAAAGCTATTTGAGAAGAAAGCGAATCACATTGTGGGACATTTTTTCTTCCTTACACGGTAGCCCCAGTTTTCATTGGAGTGTCAGTGGTTTCTGATTCATCAACACGGATTCATCAACACTGATTCAAGCAGCCTGTAAGATGCTATTGGACGGTTGGGCTGATCAATGGGGACTGGTAAACAGAATGTCGGCTCACTAGTGAGAATCACCATATGGTTGATTAATCTACCGAATCGCTTCACACTATTGTTGATGAATAGCACCAGTAAATGTGAATTGACTGGCCCCGGGTGAATACAATGAATCAGTAGTAAGCAACTGGCAGAATAGATTTTTAAATATAGTTACGATTACAATATGCCCGCATTTGAAGCATATGACTACTATTATAAAGACTTCAAGTTACAAAGTCCTACAATTATTATACTGAATAATGAGCCTATAAAATGGAGTCAGAACGTCTAATGTATTTGTGATTACAGCAATTGCAGATTAAATGGTCAGAGATCTCATTATAACAGATCTCCTTCTGCTCGGAAGCATCATAATTATTCATGGCTCTGGATATTTTAGAGCACTTTTGGCTATGACTACAGAATTATTCCTCTTCATTACTGTAGGGGTCACTTGGGTTATAGTATTTTTTTCACTTTTAATTTGTCAGTCTGGCCAAAGTTTAACTGAGTCTGCCATGATGACCTGAGAAAGGATGTCACATCTCTTCGTTCCCCAGTTCCATGTCAATCCACACTGTCAACAGAGTCCTCTCTATTAGATATGAGTGACACAGTACTCCACAATCATAGTTGCTGGATTAAATAAGTAATTCTAAACTACTTCACATTTTCAGACATCTTTGAGTTTGATCTGCTCAAGAAAATCTGACTTGCTGCTTATTTTCTTTATTCTTTTGCATTTTTGTTTAACAGAATAAACCAATCAGGTCTAATCAAGTTTGTATTGTGTTATGTAATGTAGCAATTGTCAAATGAGTATTTGCATTATAGTCAAAAGTTGTAAAACCGCTGATTTATTAAATAATAGAATTTAAAGGAATAGTTCACCGGAAATGCAAATGAGCCCATAATTTGTGCGATGAAACACATATGACGACTAGTGATGAGAAGTGAGATAAAAGTAATTTACCCTTACAAAAGTATCGTTTCACTTAGAAGACATTTATTTACCCACCAAGTCACATGGATTTCTTTTATCTTTCGAGCTTCAAAAACTTGGGCACCATTCAATGGCATCACAAAGCTAGGAAGAGTCGGGATATTATTTAATGTAACTCTGATTGTGTTCAATAAAAGAAGAACGTCATATACGGCATGAGGGCAAGTGAATAATCACAGAATATTCATTTTAATGTAGTCTTTTACCAATATGTTTGCTTACACTTTGAATTTGTAGCAGAGACCAGCTTTGTTCATTTTTCGTCTTTGCTTTGCGTTTTCTTTATCTAAAGCTACCTGTCCACGCTACATCTAATTTGTTCTATATGGGAGCCAGCAATGTTTCAGCCCAATGTGACGGTTCTGAATAAAATCAGGTCAAAGTTGCAATTGTCGATTACAATCAGCATTCAATTGTGTTACTACAAAAGCTCTTCCCTCCCTGACCCTCGGCTCTGTCTGCTTGTTAAAATTAGCACTCAACAAATATGACAAAGCCACAAAGATTAATGGGTGGTATTGATAAAGTCACCCCCCCCCAGAGCTCTGTCAGTAATGAGCGGCTGGTTGCATTTGATGTTCTCTGCAGGTCAAAAGAGATTTTCATGATAGCTTACACATTAGCAACCTTCTGTCAGACCAAAGCCTTTAAAAATCCACCTTACACTTCCACCCCTTTTAATATCGGTGTCACCAAGCTTTATAGATGACACTCATAATTGCCACCTGTTTTGCATTCTCAGACACATGAATCAATGAGTGAGATATTGATCTGCTGGCCCTGCCAGCGCTTGGACCCTTATCTATTGTTGACACTGTCTCAACAATTTGCAATGCTGATTGCCCAGGGGTATAATAGCACATCCTGAGCCCTGCTGTAAGTAGAAAAACAGTCCCGGTTTTACCTTTCCTATTAGAATTTCCTACTATGAGAATGATTTTGTGCATGTATATATGCATGGGCAGCTGTTTACGGGCATTGTGATTGTCAGGATAGTGACGTGTTGCTTTAAGGGAGTGAATAATGAGAATGGCGGTGATTCTCATTCCACAAGCCAACAAGCTAAAACACGATTAAAGCTGACATGGCATTGAATAGAAAGGGATAAGTAACTCTCCAGGGCTTCGCAGTCTCAGAAACAGTGCATTCATTAGGATTAGTGCAGTACTTCCACAAAAATTATATTTATTCTTTTGTCATTTAAGGAAGCTAATGTGATTATCTGAGAGGCAGCATCGGTGAGAAACAACTGTGTTGAAGTCAGCTTGTGGTGGCAGTAGATTTACCGTGTGTGTTAAAGCCTGTGTTAGTAAGGGGAGTTTGACTCATCATAATGCTAGTCAGGTTAACACTGCCACAGTCCAAAACGAAAGCAAGGCATTCATCTCTTGCTCTTCCAAGACAAGAGCGAGAAAAAGCACAGGCGAACATATGTTTCCTCCTTACTCATCAAGGTGTAGTGATAATAATAGCACAATTTTCTCTAATTGAAAAGTGCAGCCACCTAGTTGAAAAAGATTGGATGCTGATGATAAAGCGTGATGTCAGAGAGACAGAGAGGGTTCATTACGTGACTGAAGTGTGTGAATCTTGCTTGACACTCAGCGGTTCTGTATCAATGAATCTTAAAAAGAAATTTTCGGATTTGTACAGCTCATCACCTGTATGAATCATCAAATAAGGAAAATGTGTTGATCAGCCTAATAAGAGTTAGCTGGCATTATGTGAGTGTTTTTGTAATGATTAAAATTTGATTTGAGATTGGAATAAAAAAGTATATCAATATCTGGTATACCAAAAATGTTATGTCCAGCTTTGGTCAGTTGACGTCTTTACTTTTTATTTCAATATATTAGTAAAGATGCAGAATATCTTTTGTATTCATGTTCTTGTACTTGAGGTATAAACTCAGCTGTGAGGAGAAGGTAAAGGGACGGTTCACCCAAAAATGAAAATTCATTTCCGGTGGACCTTTGACTACCATTTGAATTTTTCCTATGGTAGTCAACGGGGTCCCAGAACTGAAACGTATAGTGTTTTGTCCATTTTATACCATACTCTTTGGTTAAATTGTGATGGTTAAATCAAACTTGAGGGAGCATTTAAACCAAATATTGTACAAATATTCATCATATTTAAACACAATCTCACAGCAAAAACACAACTTTGTTCCAATATGGCTAATTTTGGCTAATCTCATTCATACATTTTTGTGTGATTTGCTTTTGCCAGTGATATTAGGTTTAGGGGTGGGGTTAGGGGTGAGGCTTCGGTATTGCTTTTTTCTAGTAATCATTTGCTTTTGTACGATTCACAAAGTACAAATTCATACGAAATAGCCATCATGTCAAGATCAGGTTGGTTATTTTTACACACTACTGTATACGGAGCTGACTTCCCTAAATTTCATGTATAGACACTAATTGTATATTTGTACTTCTCATTGAATTTTCTATTAATAATTAACTGAACAGGTTTGACTTTTCTTTCTTTCAAATGGCTTTCAAACCAATTGCATCTCCTCAACAAAGATGCCAGGTTGTTGGGAGGAGACTCCACCCACTTGCTAATATCCTCATTAAAATTAATCATAGCTTGAGCTATTCCCTCAGCTGCAATACTCAGGCTGACCCTGCCTCCTGTATGATAATGACCCGTCCCCAAAAGGTGGGACCTCATCTCTGCATGGCCGTAAAGCCTTTGGTGTCAATCATTTCAGCTTGCTTCTGTGCACTGACACTGTAATTGTGCTCATCATGTGAGATCATTAGTCATGACTGGTTTGGGACGTTCAGGCGTGTCAAACTGCGTATCGATACTAAAGATGGACCACTGACAGGAATCAGTAACATGTTGTGGAGAAAATGTGGAGAGTTTAAGGTTAGATGTGCAGGAAGGATTGGAAGCAATACTTGCGACAGTGTATTGAACAGGACACACAAAAACCCTCTCATCCAAAATTTTATGGAAATATTTATTAACGGTTTGTGGCACATTCCAAAAAAGAAAGGCCCTGCCTGAGCCTTCATAGGCCATTAAATATTGATGAGATTGTATTGACTAGTTGTTGTTTTTCTAAAAGCTAAGATTGGAATTGTAGCACAGTAGGTTATGTTTTCCAAAAAATGCATTTGTATTATTTTTATAACAGTTCCATTGGTAAATAATAAAAAATTGAATAGTGCTTAAAGTGATTATTTGACTCTACATGGTAAATGCACAAGAACAATAACCTGTACAATATTACCCACCTGATCTCACAGGAATTCATAACTATTTTTTACAAGGTGGCTTATTCTTATGAATTTGTATGTTGTGAATCGTGCAAAAATGTACAATTACTACAAAAAAGCAATACTGAAGCCCCACCCCTAACCATAACGTCACTGGTGCAAAGGCAAATCGTAGGCTACTAATTAGCCACATTGCAAAATATTTACGTTTTTTGTCGTGAGATTGTGTTTAATTATCACTACAACAGTCAGCACTCCTCACAACTCAAATGCTTGATGGGATTTTTCTCACCGCTGTCTTTAGATTGACTGCTCTGGATGTCTGCGGTCTCCATATAAACCTCTAAAAACAGCTGTCATCATGAGTACCTGAAGTCATCAGAGACTGCACATGCTTCTCAGAAAAGTGAGGATGGGTATGAAAGTGCCATCGTCGCCTTGTTTTCAAATGTTTATCAGCCTTGACAGAGTAACAGAGTCACGGTGTGAGAGGCAAAATAACCTGCGTGCAGCACGAGCTGCATGGAGCTGCCTCAGGCAGTCACACATTCATGTGCTGAGATAGGAGTTGTTAGTCTGACAAAAATAATCAATTTTGCATTTTGCCTATGCCGTTCTCTGGTGGGTCGCAACTTAAAAATGGGTTGCTTGTATTCTCTGTTGGGTCTTGTGCGGCAGGTCAAAATACAATGTTAAGTGTGCAGCTAACCATATAATCAGGCACAATTAGGATAATTTGTTTAAAAATAAATAATAATTTGTCAAACAATGTAAAAGTGGTTTATTAACTTTTAAAAAGAACAACTTTCCTATATTTATGTCATATTTATGTCAAATCTAATGCTCTGTACTTTGTATTAGCTAGATCTGTCTATATACTCATTTTTTATGGTTGTTTTATTTACTCAGACAGCAATACATTATTGCATACAGTTATTGATGTGCACCATGCCATACCTGATGCGTGATTTCAAAGGTACATTCACTATGCTTCCTTTTCATGTTGTCACACACATTGATATGCCTTGTGAAATGAGCTGAATCCAAGGTAGAAGAAAATATAAATGAGAAATGCAGACTTTATGAATGTGAATAATGACAATTGGATATTTGTTGAAAATATAGAAGCATGAGTGTAGCTATAGATCATCTTTTTCTTTTTATACAGTATACACACACATTAATTCTATTATTTAGGATCTGATTGATACTAGCCACTGGGTGTGTAGATGAATCTACCATTGATTCATCTGTCTGTGGTCATAATATGTTAATTTTAACAGGTTTGTTATCAGCATACAGTCACCCACACATGTTCTTCTCTTTAATTACACTTGAATAGATATATTAGAATGGCCGAGGACAGGGTCAGCAGACGGTTAATGTGCACATGATATACATTGAACTGCGTAACTAGACCCCTTATGCTGTGTGGATGGGTGTTTGTGTGTGAAGTAGGGGTGTCGCAACATAACGGTATTGACAATAACAATGATATTCCATGAACATGATTGTCAATATTATATCAATTCTGCACATATAATATGGTTATTTTGAATTATTCAGTAACCGTTTAAAATTTTGGTTAGAAGCTCTTTCTTTCACCGCCTCCCTACACTCACATTTTGAGTATAACTCTTTAGTCAAAAAAGAGAAAATGATAAACAAACAAAGATGAATCTGGCTGGTAGCAATATTTATCTAAAAAAATAATGGATATGATGATAATACAATTATTAGGAATTCTTTTTACCATGATAATTGAGCACTAGTGTGTAGGTTTGGCCACGTTTTTCACACACTGTAAGTACTTACAAGCTCATTTGTGGCATTTTCTACGTTAGTTCCTACAAAAGTTTACAAAAGTTTAGTTTTTCTTTCATACATAAGATGTTATTTGAAATATTTTTTAATCATACTGGGATAACATTATCAGAGCTTATGACAACTGAAGGGGTTAAAATATATCATATAATTGGTAGGGCTGTCAAACCATAAATCTCGAATTATCGCATTCAAAATAAAACTTTGTTACATATTACTGTGCATATTAATTTTGTAATCATAAACACGTACACATATACATTTAGGAGATATGTATTTTTTACATTTATCAATCATTTAAATTGTATATAAATGTTTATTAATTTTTATATTTCAGATTTGTCTTAAATATATCCATTTATGTGTATGTTTTTATAAATACATAATGAATATGCACAGACATATGAAAACAACAATTTTTATTCGGGATGCGATTAATCGCGATTATTGGCAATTATCGACTGATCGTTTGACAGCCCTAATAATTGGTAATGAAATGAAATCTTAGCCTCTTACCTCCCAGAACCTTTGAGTATGAAGTGAATCTAAAAAAACAGCAAAACTTCAAGCTCTCATCCAGACAGTATCACTATTGATTTTAAAGGGAGAAGGTAAGTGTACATGAGACTGGGGAACCCTGTGTGTGGCAGGGACTATGTCAGAGTTAAAACTGTGAACTATACCTCCCCTTTGATTGCTGGCACTTTCAAAAGCAATTTTCTACCAAATAGCCATAGTTCTCCCACAAATGGGGGAATTATGGACATGGAGCAAGGGTTTCTGTCAATCTTTATCCAGTCAGTGGGGAAAGAGGAGAGATCGAAACGAGAAAAAGGAAATCGCAAATACAAACACTTCCAGGTGTTCAGTTTAAAACCAGCAAAAAAAAAAACTCACCTGCATTATTCAGTGGGGTCAAAGCCAAAGAAATAGCGAGGTGAATAGAGAAAGTGAATTAGAGCCCATGTGTGGTAATAAACTGAGAATATGAAGTGCTCAGTGATGGCAGAAGTATTGTGTGTTCTTACACTCGACTCCTGTCCGGTTCCAATGGGCACCTTCATGAATTCTTCATAAGGTGCAGAAATGGAGGGTTTTCATAGGCTGCTCTTACCCGCAGTCCTGAACAGTGCTGTCTGCCACACAGAGCAGGTACCTATTGCACTTCAGAGAATCCTCAATAAGTGACCACTTTGTCTTATTCCCTCAGTCCTTCTAAAAAATTATCATGCCTTCCGGGTTGAAATGAATTGATGTGCCTATTAAAGCACTTTCAGTTTTAATTGAGAAGAATGATGCTGAAGTTCAGAAACATCAGTGCACATTCATAAGAAATCTTAAAAACTGTCGATTCAGACCTTACTTGACAGATTTTGATGTGTGCCAAAGCATGAAATAAGATTGTAAAAATGAGAATTTGTCAAAATGTTTCAAGTACATTTATTTTCTGTCACAGTAGTTTAAGTTTTACATGATTGCTGATATGATGCAGTTAATTTATAACCTTGGGTTGCAGAATCACTTTTTTGACATTGATCTTGTAAGGGCTAAATTATATTTTGTGTGCCAAAATATGGTAATAAAAATTGTTTAAATAAAGACACTGTGATATCATTTATTTAATCATTATGTAAATCTAAATTTCACACATTTTAGAATAGATTTTTATTGTTAATTAGGAGATAAAATAAATAATGCATTGTAACTCTTTAAGCAAAATGATTGTGTCACCTGTTTTATCATCTACAGTTATAACCACATCCAGGAGATAACATAGGAATTGTGTTTTATTCTTGTAAATTGAGATTTTTTTAATGTTTTTATATTTTTTTCTGTGTCATTCCTTCCACACATAAAGGATCTATCACCTGTTCTATAATTCTTTGGTGCATCTCTTTCCATTCTGTTAACCTCTGGGACCTGCCATGCAATATTGACGAAATCCTTTAATCATTCTGCTCGCAAGCTCACCTATTTGACCAGAACCATATTAACAATTCATGTCCAATTAAATTAGAGAAGACTTGTTATGGATGTCCTTTATTGCTCATGGTTACAAATGTATTCACTATTCTCTGTTCTTAAATTTGGCAGCCCATAGACCAAAGAGCAAAACTATTTCTGCAGTCCAAAGCTCACGCTGTCACTCTATAGGTCCTTGCATTTAATGCTCTCTTGCCACTGGACACATTTCAACAATGTGAATTTTAAAATACAGAAAGTGTATTCGGAGGTATTGGAGATGCATTGGAATAAGCTTGTTTAGAATATTTATATTTTTATCCTCTTTATATTCATAGAATATTCCAGACCAAAATGGCCATTTTATTGCTTGTTGATTCCTGCATAATGCATTGAGATTTATTATAAAATATATCCATCATTTTTAGTCGTTTAAATTTCTAAATACTGCAGATGAGTATACTGGAATAAACTTAAGTGCCTGTCCATTACGGAGTGAATCCTCAATAATCACAATTGCATAGTTGTCAGATCTTCATAAAAGAAGATTTTTTATAGTAATTTTGTCTCAGTCAGGAGCAAAAAGAGCTGTTTATGCATCGCATTATCCTTTTCAGCCGAAGCTTTTAGTAAGCTAGTTTTTACTTTGACATGAATATGACTAACACATCCATGTTATTGTACAGACAGAATCTAATTTAAGTAATGAATCAATTAAGTTTCTTTTTTTGTCTCTGTAGAGAGTATGAAAGTCTGTTATCTTCACAGACATACATAAATCCATAAAAAAAGAGCACAGAAATGCCTTTAAATAAAAATATCTTTGGTAAAAAGCAAAAGCGGTGGTGTGGTGTAAATCACTGTGTTAGTGCCCCAATGGTCTTTGAACTCAAACTACAGATTGTGTCCCTGTATTTATTTGTTTATAGATCTCCTCTCACACAAAGTTGTGTGTCCCAAATGTGTTTCATGTTTACTGTCTCATCAGAAGAGCTCTTCTCTCATCTTTGCAAATTACGCGCCTGTGGCTGGCCCTGACTTTTACCTGACCCACATATCTGATGCTCTTTTGCTTGGCTACACAGAGTCGATACTCATACAGTAAGTGCATGTCTCTAAGCAAAACTGGGAAATAAAGCAGCGGTGCTGATTAAAATCAGACCTTATCGGATTGGTCTCGCTTCACTCGCTAAGATCTGAACGCCAAGTCTTTTCTCTCAGATTGTCAATTATTTCATTCTCTCTGCTAATGGTAAAGGACCACCCCCATGACCCTCCTCTCTGCTGCGTTTCAAAAGGTTCACTGCATCAAGGGATTATCAAGTAAAAGATGTCATTAAAGGGAAAAAGCACATTACTCCAAAACAGAAAAGAGAGGTACATAAGTGTCTGAAATGTATTAAGGGATTTTATCCCACTCCTCATAAACTGAAGCTCTCATTAAAAACAGCAAGGAGACGTTTACGATTTTAAAGTGCAAAGGCTTGAAATGCGCTTTGGACAATTCTTTTGGGTTTTCATTTGGTTAATCCGTTTTCCTAATTCCCCTCGACCCTAACCCTTCAAAACACCTATATATTTTAAATATATACAGTATATACCTATAATTTTAAAGAAAATGAAAAAATAACACAGTTTTGCAGAGGGTTAAAAAGAAAATTGCAACTGTATCTAATAAGGGAAATTCAATAATGTGATTCTGGATGATGCGTTCTTAAAGATTTCATGAGTTCCCATTATATCTCCACTCTCAAAACAGTTTCTCTAGGAGTATCAATGCTTGGTTTTATGCTTATCTGAATTCTACTTACAAGAGAGAATTGTAATTCAATGAAATGTGGGTGTCACAATATACCAGTGTTGACAAAAACTATGATATTAATGACCGTGATTACTGATATTGTGGTAATTCTAAATATATGATGATATCAGTATCTGACACTTCAACATAGAAGGTGCACATTAACATTGCAACATTTTGCCCCTAGAACCACAAGGCTCAAGCATAATTGTACTATTTTAAATGAGATATTTTGACATTCCTACAAAAAATGAAATTCAGCTTTTTTATTTCTATTGTCCCTCTAAAAAATGCTGGGTTATTTTCAACACTGGGTCAAAAAGGGACAAACCAAACCATTGGGTTAAATTAACCCAGTAAATGGTTTATATTTGACCCTACAATGGGTTAAAATAACCCAGCATTCTGTGTTGAAACAGAAAATAAGACAGCATTTTTTAGAGTAATATGTATTTTTTTGCATTCGGGATCCTGCACCCCAGCACAGTCTAATTTCTTTTAGCGCCATCTGCTGGAGAGGCAATTTACCTTAAAATGATAATGATCTTCAGCAGAGCACAAAGACGACATTTTGAGGAAACTTGGTAATCGAACAGCACTGGACCCCATTCACTTCTATTGTATGGACACAAAACCACTGCAGGAGAATGGGGGCCAATAACATTTTTCAAAATATCTTCTTTTGTGTTCTGTGGAAGAAAGTCATACAGGTTTGAAATGACAAACAGAATGATGACAGAATTTTTTTGGGGGGAGAGCTATCTCTTCATTGCACCTTTAGTCCAATGATGCTGTGATACCTAAATCTGCTGCATCAGACTCTACAGGTACAGGTATCAAGGCTAGCTCTCTCTCTTTCTCTCTCTCTCTCTCTCTCTCTCTCTCTCTCTCTCAGGTATATAGGCAGCTCTCTTGCAATTTTCAAATGCTTAAGATGTATGTCATTTCTTTAAGGCTGAATAAGGCTTCTTCAAATTTCATTTACTCCTGTGAATCTTAAACTAGCGTCTTATCTCGAAGTATTCACCCTGCAAACATTACACACTGTTGTCCCACTTCACTGCCACAGCTCAATGACCCATTTAGTACTGGTGCCATCTTACCTTGACTTGTCACTGTAATGACACAAGTGAGGCCAGGCTATCATCCAGGGAAAACTGTAAAGCAATGCCCCTAAATCACCACGTCTCATCTCTTCATTTTTGCCAGTGATCACTACTTCTGATTTATTGCGCTCTGTCTTGTCTAGTTTTATAAGAACTATGGCTTCTACACAACGTAAGTGAGACAAAGCAGCTGACAGTATTTGTTCAAGAAAAACTCCCAAAACAACCAGAAAGTAAATCTGCTTTCGCACAACCAGGTTCAGAAATGAGAAATCTGAGGCCCGACATACCCCGGTGAATTAAAACGTATGAGCAGAGACTGCAAACAGAGCGCTCTGTGATTTCTAATCGGGAAAGAAAAATGAAAACGTTACAGAAGGCCAAAAGATCTTGGACAAGAAGAGATAATTGGACCATCTTTGCATATCTGAGTGCGTATGTGCATGTCCGTGTTATTGAAGCATAGGAATTACATTATTTTTGGCCGGCTCATGTTTCTCAAGGGAACTGATTCCTATTAATAAGGACATCATTTTCATACGGATCAATCTGCTTTACAAGCAAGCCACCTACACTTACATAATTCTACGCACTGTACTAGTAGTGACATGTCAGGCGCAAGTTTCATCATCACACGCGTGTCTTCACCAGAAAGACCCTCCTTAACAGGCCACATCATTTTTGAACGGTGAAAAATATCTATAATTACCATATACAGTATGTAGGTATATACCAAACGTTCACAGCTATACCATCAACCATGAAGCTGATCTTGGGCCAGTGAAATGTGTGTGACTCGCATGGCATGATGTAATGGACCTAATTCTGGTAATGTGTGTAAATGTCATATCACTGCTCAAAAATGTTCTCTGCTGCACCAGAAGGAAGTCCGGTTTATATAATTTGGATAACAAGATCAGCCAGACCACAGCAATTGCACACTAATGTCTCTTTAGCAGGAAATAATCCTAATGATTTTAATGCTTATAGGACACTAATGGTGTTCTGGAGAGCATGCTGGATCTGTATGGTAATTATTTAGGTTTGTTGAGGTTCTCAGGATGGGACACCACTGACTGGACTTTGCATGAGGAAAAATAGTTGAATGAATAAAAGAGTAACAAAAAATGACATTTTTCGATAGATTAAATTATTTAATTTCTGTCAGTGGTCCATTGCTAAATTTGATCAAAACTACATAAAATTACCTGCAATTACAGTAGGCTACATAATTCTAAATCTCTCATACCTCTGTATAAGAAAGATCTTTCTTTAGCAGTATACACCTATTGGCTTAAAGTGATGCAAGTGAAAATTCTGTCATCCTTTACTCGCCCTCTTGTCATTTCGGTCAACCTTTATGACTTTCTTTCTTCCGCAGAACACAAGAGAAGATATTTTGAAGAAAGTTACTGAACAGGACTGGCCCCCATTCACTTTGATTGTATGAATTGGACATAAAACCAATGCAAGTCAATGAGGGCCAGTGAACAACTTTCTTCAAAGTATCACTTTAATGTTTACTAAAATTGTCATCTCTGAAAACTCCACACAGTTGTTTTGTTGGTGTTTCTGAGCGGTTTTTATGAACTAACTTACTGAAAATTGAATCGTTGTTGCCTCCTAGTGGTCATAGTCGTCATAGCAAGAGTAAATGACGCACTAAGCACACAGCTTTTCACATTTTAAATAAACGCCCTGCTTTGCTATATTATTATATATGGCAAATGAAACAGGGTCACTACTCTAATCATCAGAAGATGATAATCAGAAGATTTTCAATAATTACATTTTCATGAAAAAGTATTGACCAAAGTTAATCACTAGAGGGCGCCACATAACAGTGAAATCCAGTGACTTGATGTTGATTCCGTTTCCTAACAAGATATCGATTATATCTCCCACGCAGTCGTGGCGATGCGTTTTAGACGGCGGAAGTCAAGCAGTTAGATCGATGTGTTTCAAGTCCAATTTTTGCTTTAAGGACATTTAGCACGTAATGCTTACGAAGAGGACGTGTCTACATCGCGTACAGTGTCGTGCCATTTATGTTCAAACGATCCGCACAAGATCAAAACTTTGTGCATGAGCAGAATGAGATCACAAAAACAAAGCGTTTAAAACAACTCCCTAGAATGTTCCTCTCTCAGCTACGGGATTCCTGATTGGCTGCCTGGCGCTTCGCTACGCACCAGCCCACTTCCTACACAGCGCAAAGTTGTATTTTAACTCCTTTTGGCCCTGTGTGTGTACGTTCTCACCGCAAACCATGTGATTGTTTGAGCTTGTCTAAGCTTTGCAGCCTTGACAGGGCTTCCTTTATCTGCCCGTGTCCCCAGTCATACTGGAAAAGATTGGAATGCCATAGCAGAATCCAGACACCAGTCATAACACTCTGGTTTGGAAGAGATTGACGCTGAACAGTTTCTGCTGACAGCAAGAGACGGTAGGAGGTGAGGAGCGGCTGTGCAAAATCTGGTTTTACGTGAGACAGGTGTTGCTACCTGCAGAATACTTGAAGAAGTGCTGTTTTTAAGATGTGACTCTTTCTCTCTTGATCATCAGACGGATGCTGTCTGGCTCGCTCTCCTTTATTTTCTGTATGCACTGTAGTTCACTAACTTTGACGTTCTGTTGTAGCTGGAGATGTTTTCCGTCACTGCCACAATGCTCCGTCGAGGAGCTTTGAGATACAGTCAGTGCACCATGGCAACCGTTGTCTCTGGCAACAAGACCTCACAGTGAGTTGGAGTGAGGGGCCCTGATGGTGTCAGATCAGGGTGTCTTTATCTTTTTGTCAGGGATAGTTCACTCAAAATAAAGCTTCTGTCATTATTTATTCACCCCCATGTCGTCCAGTCTTTTTGTGTCCAGATAATGGAACTCAATAAGGGTTCCGTGTTGTTCGAACACCAACATTCTTCAAAATATCTTCGTTTGTGTTCTGCAGAAGGAAGAAAGTTATACAGATTTGAAAGAACACGAGTGAGTAAATGATGAAAATTAGCATTTTGGGGTGAACTGTCCCGTTAAGCCTTGCCTTGTTCATGTGACTGTTATGATGCTTATATTTCTATTGTAAGTTCACTATTGTAATGGCTGGACTACACTACAAGAGTTTATTCATTTTATTAATGTTATACATTTTACACTTGCAGACTTTTTGAAAGTTTCGAATAGAAACGCACTAACTGGTCAAATCTGCAGACTTGCACAGACTTTCTGTGCAATGAAGTGGATAAAGTGTCTGCTAAATCTAAATGTGAATGTAACATTTCAATCGCATGAAAACGTAAGATGAAAACTGTACGTCATTTGACATTTATTCATGTGCTTCGTCATACACATTACATTAAAATGTTGCTTCATGTATTTACAGTAGTGTGAAATCTTTAGTTGACTTTACTTTTAAAAATTAAATAATTTCACAAAAATTGAATGCAAGCAATATTGGCGGACCCCCTGCTGGCCCAAAGGCGGTCTTGTTGAAGTTCCCTGCAAATAGATCGACTGACTCTGATCTCTTTCTCTCCAGACAGGTGAGAGAGCGACTCAGAACTGAGATAGCAGAGATGAGCAGTCAGTTTCCAGGCTTCAGGCCAGGCCTGGTTGTGCTGCAGGTCCGTCTGAACTTTTCACTCGTTCCTTGGGCCACATATAAAACATCTTGTGGCGATAGCTAGCGGTATAATTTCATCTCTCCTGATAATATGACTCATCCTTCTTTATTTTGCTTTTTTGCTTTCGCTTGACTCCAGATGGTCATTTGGTAATGTGCCATTTTCTTTTTCTCTCACGGTTGTGGGTGTTTGTGTTCAAATAGATAATATTGCCTAATAATATGCCTAACACGGTCATGTGTTAATGCATCAAAAGCGTGCAACGTGTTGTGTAAGAAAGGTTTGTGAGTTTAAGGTCACAGGGATAAGATAACGTTTAATATCGGTGCGTGACACATGTGATTAATAAAACTTTCACTGCTTGAGTTGTTTTACAGCACGTGGTTTTGTATTTTGGGGTTTTGCAAATAATAATCTTAATGTGTTGTATTTAATATTTATTAATAATTTAGCGCTTCAATATTGAATTATATATTAAATAGACCCATATTAGACGTTAGGATATCATTTGTTAGTCTTAAAGGGATAGTTCACCCCAGAATGAAAATTCTGTCATCATTTACTCAACCTCATGTCATTTCAAATCTGTATGGCTTTCTTTCTTCTGCACAACACAAAAGAAGATATTTTAAAGAATGTTGGTAACAGAAAACCATTGGTCCCGTTGACTTGCATTGGTTTTGTGTCCATACAATAGAAGTCAATGGGGACCAACGGTTTTTGGTTACCAACCTTCTTCAAAATATATTCTTTTGTGTTCTGCAGAAGAAAGTCATACATGTGACAAGATGGTGAGTAAATGATGACAGAACTTTCATTTTTAGAGTGAACTATCCCATAAAAGTGTTAAAGTAACAATGTATCGATAAATATAAATATACAGCATAGATATATTGATCTATATACTGTATTATCTATTGGCCTATATATGAGCTATCAAGTGACATTTCTAGCTTTATCTGCACCCACCCATGTAGCCTGAGGTGTGTTTTCTATTTTGTTCTAGGTCGGGGACAGAGATGATTCGAACCTCTACATCAGCATGAAGCTCAAGGCAGCGGCCGAGGTTGAATGAGCTGATTTAATAAATGGAATCGTGTTTATCATAAACCTCTCGCTGACACTGTCTCTATCCCTCACATAGATTGGAATCAATGCGAGCCACATTAGGCTTCCCAAGACAGCCACGGAGGATGAAGTAAGTGGAACAGTCCCCAAGCAATAACAAAAGCTGTGACTCACGTCATCTGATATTCTGTCCTTTCTACCTCTATATATCCATGCAGCGTTGCCTATGATTCATTATAATGAAAATTAGAGGCGTTGGAAGCATAAACATTACTAGACCTTGTTTAAAATGGCTTCATCCCTCCTGTGATTAACTCAGCTGTCAACACCCTTACAAATCTGTGATTATGTGATCTCTCTGCATACAGTGGCTGTAATAAGCTAAGGTTTTGTGTTGCCATGGTTCATCCTCTTACCAGTTGTAAAAACGCTTTACATTGACATTTTTACAGAGGATTCACCAAAAAATCCAGCCACATATATAATGATATACAGCTATTGACAAACTTGCAATTCCAGCATTATGGATGTGTCATTTTAAGTCAAAACTTGAAATACAATATAAACTCTCAGGTATTGCATTTGTACCAATACATTGAACCATCTGTTTATAGTCCAGATATGAGAAAAATATTTGTCTATATGCATGTTTCCTATTTTAAAAAGGGAAATATACATGTGATATGGTTGTGACAAAAAGACGCACGTTTTTGACATACTTTGTAGAATTTCTGTGAATTAAAATACACAAACCTGAAGCAATAATGCCCAACAAATGGAGAACGGATGGCTCTTCAAATAGCATGAAATAGTTACTATATTTTTATGTGCCTGTTAATGAGGAATATGGAGCGTTATGGGTGTATATGGACAATTCTAAAAGCACTTGCCCAACTTTGGAAAATCATGCTAAATAAATGAAATGCTTGAAAAATGGTAAAAAAAAATGCTTATTGACATCTGAGCAATCAGTATGATGAAAACCTTTGGTAAAAACGTTTTTTCTCAGTAATGTTGACATTTGCAAGGAATTGCTCAGACATGTCTTAAATAGCTCTATGAAGTAAATGTGGCGCACAGCAAATCAGCCTTTATTTCACAAATCATCAGACCCTGAAAACTGTTTCCTTTCAGGTTTTGCGTTGCATAATCGCAGTCAACGAAAACCCGGCAGTCCACGGTCTCATCGTGCAACTGCCTCTCGATTCCTTTTATCCAATTGACACAGAAAAAGTGACCAACGCTGTTGCCCAAGAGAAAGATGTTGATGGGTAAGTGAAATTGGGTTTGGGGCGCAAACAAAGATAGGGTAAATTTTGTCTGATGGTGGACAGTCTAGACTAATATTATTACAGATATTTGGTGATCTCAGCTAAAACGTTTCACTCAGTTTTATAGCCACATTTCATTTAGTATTGAGCTGTTTTTCCTCCCTGCCAGGATTGTATTATCATTTGTTTTTCCACAAGGTCAGGTTTTTCAATGTTACACCTTTTCCCTTTTCACTGTTTGATTCACGTGGCAAGTTAGTATCAGTTTCTGGGTCTAATCTCTCTGTTTGACTTTCTTTATCTGTTTCTATACTCAAAGTCTCAGATGTTAGATGTTTGTGAACATTGCCCCTTTTTCCATATTTATCTGATATTACATAAACAGGCTATATTAACCTTCAGGCTTTTTAGAAATACCAGTAATTATTTAATTAGCTTTTGGTACAGTAGATCGGTTTGTTAACATATGTGATTTGATTTTTAGTATTCAGCACACTTTACATCTGAGGTTTATTTGTGATATTTGGTGGATTGACACATAAGCTGAGAGATAATAAGCTTTTCAATACTTTGATGGTGCAAGACAAAGTGCCCATACTGTAATTTTTACATTGAGGTGTAGAATCTGAGACCACTATGGTTTTATTTAGCATTTTTCTTACTAAATACATGCATTTCAAAGTAACGTTTACAGAACGTAGTAACTGTGTATATGTCCGATATGTCTTCCTCCCAGCCTGACCAGTATAAATGCAGGGAAGCTGTCTCGAGGAGACCTGAGGAACTGTTACATCCCATGCACTCCTAATGGGTGTTTGGAGCTCATCAGTCAGACCGGTGGGTGGAAATCTTGTGAACCCTGTGAGCTCAACCAATCAACACTCAGCGTCACAGGGTGATTATCTGAAAAGCGGCCGTCGTGCTGTGGCACAACCAGTGAACAGTGTCACTGTATAGGTGTGAGATCTATATATACACACACAGCTAAATCAAAGTGGCCCGATGACTGCGGGTGTAAGAAAAGACCGGAAGGATCCTGAACATTCTTTGTTTGGAGCTCATGAAGAGTTCTAATTGGCATCAGAAAAGGGCACGTCCTCTTAGGGACGGTGTGAAATAACACATGCATATAGCCAGTTATTGGACAATGAATAAGGCAAAAATACGTATATGATTCTTTGGTTAAGTGCTGTTTAGGAACGCATCAAGGGATTTGATACAATACAGTTAAATGTGATTTGTGTTGTGTGCAGGTGTGGCTGTATCTGGGAAGAATGCTGTCGTGATTGGCCGCAGTAAGATTGTTGGAGCTCCAATGCACGATCTGCTCTTATGGAATCATGCTACAGTGACCACCTGTCACTCCAAGACTATTGACCTTGCTGAACAGGTTCATTTTGCTTTCTCACATTCATTTATCAAATCAAATATTATACTATTACGAAGCTTACGGAGCCAGTCCCAATTTACTTTGATAAGTAAAAGATCATCCACAATATTCTCTAAACATTTTGTGTTTCACAGAGGAAGAACAGTTTAATGGGTTTAAAGGCATAGTTCACCCCCCAAAAAAATTCATTCATCATTTATTCACCCTTATCCAGACCTGTATGACCCTTTTGCAGAACACAAAAGTAGATATTGGTAGAACATTGGTAACCAAAAACATTGCCCCCCTTTGATTTCCATCAAAACCACTGAGCCATTTCTTCAAATATATTCTTTTGTGCTTCACAATATACAGGTTTTGAATAACACGAGGCCACGAGGGTGAATAAGTATGACAGAATTTTTATCTTCGGGGATTCCTTTAAAATGACAGTATGGTTAACTGTTTTCTTAACACCAGAACTAGACATTCTAAAAAAGAAATACAGACAGACATAGACACTGTTTATTCTATAATATAGATAAGTAATGTCTTATTATGTATGAATGATTCATAAAAACTAAAAATAGGCATCATGGCTTGTTTTTAATGAATCAAATGGAAATTTGTTGATGTGAGTGTTCAAAGACAATCGTGTTTGACATCTTGAATCACTGATAAATGTCACCTGAATTTACTGTACTGTGTTGGTTGCAAACTTTTGCTCAGCATGGAGTTTGGTGGAATGAATAGAGAAGGTTAAACAGCAGGCTAACTTTCAGTCTCTTGTTTTCTTTAGGTGGGCAGAGCAGACATATTGGTTGTGGGTGCTGGCAAAGCTGAGATGGTGAAAGGAGAGTGGGTGAAGGAGGGGGCGGTGGTCATAGATTGTGGCATCAATCATATAACAGGTCTCTTTGCTTAACTGTATCTACTGTGTGAAACAGTTTTGGAATGTCAAGCAGGTGCTGTGTTTTAGTTGACTTGTTTACCTGACACACACACACAGACAGCAGTAAACCCAGTGGGAAACGTGTAGTGGGAGATGTGCACTACTCGTCAGCTGTACAGCGAGCTGGATACATCACTCCAGTGCCTGGTGGAGTCGGACCCATGACTGTAGCCATGCTGATGAAGGTATCAGATTGGGAAAAGTGACGTGAATATGATTCAATGACTATTTATTGTCAAAAAACAAAGTGACCCTGCGTGTGAAAACCAGGTTAAAGTCATATCGAGCATCAAGTTGGATTTCAACCATTAATTTCTAATTCAATGTCTGACATGGCCTTACTCAGTCAATATTAAAGATATTAAGCTTTTATTTTCACATTCTTTACATTATGTAGATTGATTTTGCCATTGTTGGGCATTCTCACTGGGAGCCTGCTGACATCTGGTTGAGGGCTCTATACTTGCATTTTGCTTTTAACTATTTTTTCCAGGAATGCTAACTGCAACCCATTATATTTTCGCAAATTCTCTTTGACATGTTGATCATATGTCTAAAATATATCTAGCTCATCTGTGAGACTCTCAATTATACTATGAGAGTTGGACAATGTAGGCCTACAATATGTGTGTACATACGCTTGTGTGTCTGAACGTGTTTGCATTTGCTTTTTTCCCTTACCTTCACTACTTCATATTACGTTTATCTTATCTTTTGGGTGTGTCTGGTTTTACAGCTGCTTTGATGCAATGCAAATTGTAAAAGCACTATAAAAATAAAATTTAATTTAATTTTATGTGGAAAAAAAACAGTAAATCATTAAAAATGGCTTTCTCTGGGTTTTCACAGGCAGGGTCATAAACATGGTATAAGGGGGAAAGAGTTTTGCAGACAAAGACAACATAAAAAATATGGTTTAAAAGTGTAATAATATAATATGATCTAATATGTATTATGTACTTACAATTAATGGTATTAATGTATGCATTATAATATTGTCCATAGGTTATTATGTGTATATACAGTATAGAGAAAAAAATATACAAATACAACGATTTAAGAAATTAAGAACATTTAAAGACATCAACTTTGTAGTGTCATTTACACACATGCTTTTTATATTTCTTCACTGTAAAATGCTCATGCATTTGCCTTTTTAGTCATGTTTAAGCATGCTCACAAACCAACATGAGTAGAATATTTTGCCATTCCTCAAACAAGATTCAAGTTTTTTATTCCAAAATTAAAAGGTTGTATTTGTCATAGTTGAATAAATAGCGAATAGGCCTACATGTTTTTTTTACAAATGTTTACCTTGTTGTAATTTGGATTCAAACCAGAATACAGTGCAAAGTGCAAACCGGTTTCTGCAGACACACAGGCCTGGGAAGTGGAACATTGTCTACACAAAGGTGAAACCCCGAAAGCCTCAGCCAAGGTAGTGACATTGAATGCTAATATGACAATATTAGAATGTCTAAACTGCTCCTGCAGTTATCTTTACAATAATATGCAGATATAAGTAGCTAATTGAAGATGGTTTTACTTAAACTTTAATAATATTCAAAGAAAATCAATTACTATTGTGTATTTAATTAGATAATGGTTTTCAATTCAATCCCTATGTCTATAAAGTTTCATTAATGTCACACCAATACACTTTTGAAGCCCGTGTGTATTAAATGTCTTTTACATCTTCAGTGTCATTACAATCTCCCGTTCGTGTCCGGCCAAACCAATCGCTCAGCTTGCGAGAGAGATGGGTCTGTTTTCTGAGGAAGTGGAGCCATATGGCAAGAGCAGAGCTAAGATACAACTGGGTGTTCTTAAACGCATGGAGAACCAGCCTGATGGGAAATATGTGGTTGTCACTGGGTAGGATGCATCTTAAAATATAATTACGTGCTGTGTACTGGCATAACTTCAACTTATAGTAACTTTTAACAAGTGGCAGCACACAACACTTGTAAGGTTCGCATACTCCATTCACGTAGCTCAGGCTCTGTTTTAACCTGATACAAGAAAACGTGATACAAACTTGTACAAATGTAATGCCTTGCGTTTTAAGGGCTTCTCAAGGTTTTCAATCGGTGTTATTGTGAACAGAATTACTCCTCCTCCAGTGGGTGAGGGAAAGCGTACCATGGCTCTTGGGTTGGCTCAGGCCTTAGGAGCCCACTTGAACATTAACGCTTTTGCTTGCGTTCGAGAGCCTTTTCCTGGATTCTGTTTTGGTGCCAAAGGTGAAGAACGAACATTTTTATTGACTTTGTTCAGTTATTCGTATTTTTGGCCCCCCAAATCAAGCCATTTTGCTGTGCTTTTTTTAACCTCCAAAACACTTAGACCTCAAAGGAATACTTCAGCCAAGAAACAATATTTCCCCATGTTTCACTCACCCTCAAGGCATCCTAACAGAATATGACTTTCTTCTTGAAGAATAATGCAGTCGGAGTTAATAATACCACGTACCCTTTTTCTTCCAAGCGGTAGAATGGGAGTGAATGATGGGCAATTTTTTGAAGTGCATCCATCGATCACAGAACTGCTCGACATGGCTCCGTGGTCTTAACAAAGGTCTTCTGAAGCGAATCGATGTGTTTGTTTAAGAGAAATATCCTTTTTGTAACTCTGACTGCATTATTCTTCAAGAAGACAGTCATATTCAGTTAGGATGCCTTGAGGGTGAGCAAAGCATGGGGAAATTGTATTTCTTGGCTGAAGTATCCCTTTAATATTGTCAGTCAGATCTATTGCAATTAAACAATGCATGTGATTTGTTATATTTTTCATTTGAGATTTGGTTACATTTTATTCACAGGGTTTGCTGTTGGAGGCGGATACTGTCAGGTTGTTCCGTTGGATGAGGTACAACATTTACCTAGTCCTTCTTGAAGCAAAGATGTAAAATAAAAAAAATTGCAATGTGACTTTCCTCTAACATAATAAACCCAGGTCAGCCTTCAACCTTTTGGACAATATGAGGCCGTTTCTAGTGCCAGCAGACTGGTGATGGACGCGGTCAAAGCACATCCTCACTATGAGACCAAGCTCTCGCAAAAGGTCAGTGTTGTGTTTGCTTTGTGTGCGTGTTCTACCACGCTTGCACAATTTGCATTTTGCGTGATCTTGCATACGTCTGTCTTCCAGGCTTTGTTTGATTGGATGGTTCCTCTCAGAGAAGGTCAAAGGTCGCTCTCCACAGCCCAGCTTAGCCGACTGAAGGCAAGTCATACAAAATCTGCAGTAAAATATTTATTCCAAGAACAGTGTTTGCAGTAGGATGACAGTGTCACGGTGTTCTTTTTGACCTGCAGAAACTGGGCATTGAGAAATCTGACCCCTTGACCTTCACAGAGGCCGAGATAAGACGTTTTGTCCGATTGGATATTGACGCAGATACTGCAGCAGTATGTATTAGTATTGTAATGTCAATTCAGCTCCATGCCCAAATTCATTTCAATGTAATGTTCCTACATGTATTCATATGATGTGTTCCTGTAGCTCAGTTGTAGAACAGTTGTGTTAGCAAAGCAAAGGTCATGGCTAGATTGAATGCGCTGTAAGTCCATTTGCATGAAAGCATCTGCAAATGTGTTAAAAAGTTGAGCATTTTTACATTTTTGTGATATCACATAAGCAGGAAGTGTTTGGAAGAGAATGGTATTATAAAATATTATAGAAGCTGATTAGCTAAGCTTAGTTTTAATCATTATTGGTGTTTTCGACAGACTGAAAGTCCTCAGAGTTACTTTAGATGTTCATAGTACAATGATCTTAAAGCTAACATTGATTCGTCATAAAATGACCCTACCATAAAGAATAGGCCAGAAGGGACAAAAAGGAATGTGTTTGGGTGATGTACTCCTTTAAATGGCTATCTGTGCTGTTTAGGATTGTGACTTTTTGGGAAATGAGATCATGGCTATACTGTCACTAAGCAGCGCTGAGGAGGATCTGAAACAGAGGCTGTCTAGGATAGTAGTAGCTACAAACAAATCTGGAGATCCTGTCACCACAGAGGATTTGGTCAGTATCTGTGTTTACTGTATTGTGTATGTTTGTGTGTGATCTTATGTACACATCTTGTCATTGCAGGATGTCAGTGGTACATTGGCCATGCTTTTGAAAGATGCACTGAAACCTGTCCTGATGCAAACGGTGGAGGTAATATTTAACAGTGCAAAATGTGACATGACCACAGACAATGTCCCACACCTTAGTAGTAAATATATTATTATTCTGAATACATTTTTCAGAAGCATTGTTATTTTATTAGCTCTGTCAAATTCTGTCTCAACACACCTCAGTCCTCCTGTCTAGGGTACACCAGTGTTTGTTCACACCAGCCCATTAGCTGACATTGCCCAAGGCTACACTTCAATCCTGGCAGACAAAATGGCCCTAAAATTGGTTGGAAGTGAAGGATTTGTAGGTGAAGTAAACTCTTAGTTAATTCCCGTTTCTTTCTTAACATGCTTTGTATAGCATTCATTCATGTTGTATGTAAACATACGGCACAATTACCAGTTTAATTTTACATTGCTTTTATGACAGTGTTGTAAGAGATGATCGGCAATTGGAGTCTAAATAACAAAAATGAGACCAATTTATACGCGCTCACACAATAATCTTCTTTTTTTTCAGTCAGCGAGTCTGGTCATGGTGGTGACGTGGGCTTGGAGAAGTTCTTCAACATTAAATGCCACTACTCAGGCCTGAAGCCAGATGTGGTGGTGATGGTGGCTAATGTTCGTACCTTGAAAATGCATGGCAGTGCCCTCCCTGTGAGTCAGATTTAAAGAATTCACGGAATGAGTCACTTGCACCAATAACACATCAACTGTGCTTATTAAATAATCAAAGTTGTTCTTTGTAACTGAAGCAGTAGCTCAGAGGGGGTCGTCCTGGGTCATAACCCGTATCTAGTACTGTCTAACAATCTGCTCTCACCTAAAACCACGCACAGCTGTGCCGTTCTCAAAACCAGTCTAAATACATTTTAAATAGACCACGTATGGCCTGCCTTTTTATTAAACACAACACACATGCCAGATTGAGCTATGAAAAGCATTAGTTATTCTGAATAATGAAAAATTGTGTAAATTACTAATATTAATATGTGCAAAAACTTGACATACAACATATTGCATGTGGCTTAGGTGTGTTCTTTATTTGATACAAAAATGTAAAAAAATACACTCTTTATAAATCATTCTTACTGCAACACAATTACATGCATACTATCTTCAGATATATGTAGATCAGTTATTGAATTTCTTTAACATTAGTGTGATATGTCTCTTAATAAATACATTTCTATTGACCTACTCTGGCCACAAGATGCATACAGTTTTCTAAGCGGTCAAATGATCTTTGGGCTAATGCATCTATCCATCTTTGATGAAGTCTCCAGGCATCAGGTTCAGTGATCTGCATGAGAGAATATTGAATGTGATGGAAAGAATCTTCACTTAATTTTCTTATTTATAGATCCGGGCATTCCAAAAGAGTATTTACAAGAGGTAGTACGACCTAGATCCTTAAGCCATCACTTTTTTAACGCATTTCTTAATCTCTAAATATCTTAAATTTGTGATAATGACTTAACACTGTGATACGTTCAACAATATTACTGTAGGAGCAGTTTGCTACAGATTACAGTCATATCTCATGTATATGAAAGTAAGTTATGTTTAAAACATGGAGCCTAAGATATTTTCTTTGTCTTCATTTCAGAACCTCAAACAGCTTGAAAAAGGATGTTTTCACCTGAAGAAACAGGTGGAGAATGCAAAAGCCTTTGGCTTGCCGGTGATAGTAGCCGTCAATACATTCAGGTACAACATCAAGCTAACAGGTAGTGCTTGTCTACACATCCATGTTTATCTAACTTACTATTCACATATTACTGATACTGTATGTAGGCTCATATCGGCACCTTTTGAATTAGCATTTTACACCACCAAAAATGTTTATTAAAAATGTTGACTTATTGATCCTGATAATTCAATTCAATTTTATTTATATAGCGCTTTTCACAATGTGCATTGTTCCAAAGCAGCTTTACAGGAGAAGTAATGATAAGTGTTATCTTCTTATTAATTTAACATATTTTCTTACTGATATTGGGAGGAATACGTTTTCAAGGTTCATCTAGACATGTTTACAATACATGTATCATTCAAAGATGTTTTCACATTGTGTCTCTAATTGATCACAGTTACTGCAACAATAGGAACGCTGAAGTAAGATTTGTTTTCTAACCTCTTGTCCACTAACTGAAGAACAACCAGCACTCCTACTCTAAGTGAATGATTGTGAATATGGGCTCTTGTTTTATGTGGCATAGCTGTGATACTAATGCTGAGCTGGAGCTGGTGTGTAGCCATGCAAAGCAGGCTGGAGCTTTTGATGCAGTGCAGTGCACTCACTGGTCTGAGGGGGGCGCTGGAGCGCTGACTCTGGCTAAGGCTGTTCGGAGATCAGCAAAACTACCTGGCCAGTTCAAGTTCCTCTATGACTCACAGGTACTTGTTAAGGGGATACTAGTTAAAGTCACAGGGAAATCAAAACCGATGGTTCATTTTTTAATGGAATATTGCTGTGATTATTGTAAATCATTTATCCTTGCGATTCATTATTTTTTTAACTTGAGTGGCTTCATAATTTTTCATCAATAACATTAACTTCCCCTCTTTCTCCAAATGAAATTTCTTTTCTGAATGACATATATCTCAGTCTGTGGGTGGGACTATACTGACTGTCCAATCGCAAGGCTTACAACTTCCAACAATTCAATTAATTCATGAAAGATGAAATCAAGCTCAGCCCTACATTTTCCTTCATTTCAGAAGCCGTTTTAATCATATATACATGACAATTTGGAAGAAAATGCCAGTGCAACTTTTTTTTCGACTTTGATACTAGCTGTTAAAAAAAGGATGTAGGTTGAACGTAACAAATTTTTGTTTACCATCCTTTTTTTGTTCCATCATTTATGCATCCCCAAATCATTCCAAACTAGGACTTTCTTTTACTAGAGCTTTCATTCTCAAATAACAAAAAAGTACAAAAGTAGCATCACAAAAGTAGTAAAATCGTGAGGAAAATACAGAAATGAATTTAGAAATGTTATTATTCTTATAAGTCACAATCACGTTAACATTCATTTTGAAACATTTAAATGCATTTTGTGCGTCGTAATCTGCACAAGACTGCACAAGAACAAATGATGTTTGACATCACTGACGTCAAACCTGTCATGATGTGTCCTGCGTGCATCGTCTGATAGAAACAAATGCTGGGGGATTTTAATAACGTAGAGATGTGAAACGCCTTCCCAGAGGCACAAACAAGTATTGGATATCAAAACTCTAATAAGCAGCACCGCCAGAGGTACCATTAATTGCTTTATGTTGATTCTTGCATATACTGTGGAGCGATTTTATTCTCACTCAGGATCCTGTTTTTTCAGGTGTCCTTTCGCTCTCATTTTCCACACATACCGCATTCTGAAATCAATTAACGCGTCATATATAGAGCTGTTTCATTACCAGCCAGTGACTTTATCATGCATGAAATCTGTTTAATTGACAAGGCCTAAATATAACCAGCATGAAAATTGTTCATCACACATTGCCTAGCTGTAGGAATCTTAAGGTATTAAATAGAGATTGGTCCCATCAGTGGGATTATCTGATAATATCCATTACTTCAATGAATGTTGTTCAACAAAGATAAATTTGAACTTTCAGATACCAGCTGATGGTAAGTTAAGAACTGTGGCAAAGCAGATGTATGGAGCGAAGGACATAGAGCTGTCACCAAAAGCCATGGAGAAGCTTGCACTTTACACAAAACAGGTGAGATCAATTTTTCACAAAAAAAGTATATATCATTCCTAGCAGGGTATGTATGTATGGTGTATGCTCTCAACACAAACAGAATTGTGTTTCTTGCACTCTGCTGTCAACAGCAAAGTGTATTTGACGTGCGTTAAAGTTTTACGTTATGCATTTATTATGCATTTAGCAGACACATTTTATTTCCGTTGATTGTTTTTCTGCTGTCCATGATCCTATTTTATCAGACCTACAACTTACTTTAGGTCATGACCCCAGCCGGTTAGGACTTTTGCTACAATGCACA
This sequence comes from Triplophysa rosa, assembly GCF_024868665.1. Classification (NCBI taxonomy): domain Eukaryota; kingdom Metazoa; phylum Chordata; class Actinopteri; order Cypriniformes; family Nemacheilidae; genus Triplophysa; species Triplophysa rosa. The sequence goes on along the minus strand of NC_079904.1, from coordinate 10,560,116 downwards.
TGCCATTGAGTGTTCATTTATCCAGATTTCTCTCCTTCAGCTGGCAACTGTTCAGTTGGTCCAGATGGTTCAAAAAGTAGACGTTTGCTAAAACATTCTGTTTTATTTTCCCTCCTGCTTTTATTCTCTTGGTTTTTCCTGTCTGAAAGGGCTTTGGGAATTTGCCGGTCTGCATAGCCAAGACACACCTGTCCTTGAGTAATGATCCCAAGCTGAAAAGAGTGCCCTCGGACTTCATCCTGCCCATTACAGATGTCAAAGCCAATGCTGGAGCTGGTTTCCTCTATGCTTTGACTGACTCGGTGAGCTCATGTTATTCATAAAAAAATGAAAATGTGTAGATATTCCAGATAAACCATCATTTCATATCTCAAGCAAAAAGCATTAGGTTAGTTTTAAGACTAATGATAACTAGCTGAACTTACACACTGAAGATTAAACAAAACTATATTTGAAATGAGCCCTTTATCACCTCTACTTAGATTTTCTGACACTGCATGGGTCAATTCTGTTCTATCTTCTTTCGTCAGCCACTCGTTGAGTCAGTCTACACCCTAGAAATAGAGTAGAATGAGACAATATTTGGTCACGCATGTTGTAGATATTTTTATCCGGACACGTTGCTAGGCTGCATGCCTGTGCGAAAATGAGCTGTTCAACAAAAGCCACTGGTGGTCCAAGTGACCTTACCCACCATCTATGTTCATTACAGATAACACATGCAAGTCAGTTTGTGTAATTGTTCTATAATTGCGTAGGTGCTATTTTCATATACAGTTATATTAACCTCAAACATAGTAGTCACTTTGTTTTCTTTAGCTTGACTTTTTTATTTTGTTTATTTCTTGAGCTTGCTTTCGTCTTAAAACATTATTAGCAGTATTAGGTTGCTGTAGCTAATTCTGCTTCCTTCACCATAGCTAATTTCTTGACTCTCCAACAGATAAATACAGAAACGGGATGATCCCATGTGGCCCTGTTTCCATGGCAACAACCTTTTACAGTGACTGCAAGTAACTCAATGATTACTTGCGCTAAGATAGGTTTAATTAATGATCAATTCAACTTTTAATGTGTTCACAGAAGTAGAAGTATTATGAAAGCTCAAGAAGACTCTTTAGACTAATGAAATCATCAAATTGGCCATGGCATCACCGTGTGGTTACTTGGATTTCAGGTGTGGTCACTCATTCCTGCGTTAAACCCCTCTATGCGCTGTCATATGTTGTCGAGTTGTATGTTTTGTTTAGTACATGATTTACTGTTTCAGTTTATTATCTGTATAATATTTGCAAATTAACAAGTGTTTATGCTTTATATTATAGTGGTTATTCAGTTTAGATCCCAGTTCATTCACAGTGTTGCCTGAACCGTTGACATTTCTTGAAACCATAGATGTTGTGCCATGACCAAGCCATAGCAACATAGATCTTATGAAAAGAGCTAAATGTGTTGCCATTTATTTTTAATTAAGTGTAACATCTGTCATAAAAGATTATTGTTTGTCAGTCATTTTGATAGGTACTTTTAGATATAGATGATGTCACATTGATTTAATAGCTCTCTCACTCTCTCTGCCTCTCAAATAAAATCTTAGCTTTGACCAGTTGATATAGATGCTGTACTGGTTGTAGTCTAAAATTAGATAATTGTATATTTTTCTAGTTTATTTTTAGTCTCATTTCAAGACACACATTACCCAGCAGCCACTGCTGCTGCCCAATGGTCATTATTTGCTGTCAAATTGTCCTCTACAGACATATAGGGCTGTGATGATGGGAAAATAGCTGTGTGGTTGAGGGGCTAAGATGAAACAAAGGTGTTTAAGTCAGTCTTTCTTATTTGGACCATATTGGACCAATATCCTGGTTTAAAAGAGATGTCAAAAGAGAAATACTATCACATTTGTTTTATGTTATACTTCAACTGTAAGCCTATAATTTGTGCAAAAGTATTGGCGACATAATACCTTATAGTATAGAATAAGATGTTTTTGCATTCGATTGTTACATCACAAATGTGTGAATTTAGTGAAGTATTTTTAATTAGTTAATTTTAAGCTTTAGAAAATGTACACATTTGCAAATAGGCTACTATTAAATTTATTGTCACCTTTGTATCTCCGTTCTGAAGGAAAACCCCCAAATAAAAGGTATTATCATGTTTAACATATTTTTGTTTTGATTAAGTGTTAAATTGGTCTGTCAGTTTGTGCGCATGAAAATAGACCTGTTTGTTAAATCAGATACTTGGGGTTGAGCAATATAATGTGGTCCATTCTCTGTGAACTCTGCCTAAATAATCTGGTAGCCTAGTTTTTGGTAAGTGCTTTGCAAGTAACTTTTTCCTTTCAGGGGACGTTTCCTCCAGACCTCCAGGACTAAACGTGACTGAGCATTAGCATTGGTGACTATTGTGTCTGTCATTTATATTTTAGTGGATCATGCAGTTCCTCTTCTAAGCAAAGTTTGAAAGAGTAAGCAAAGTTTGCTTTGCTTTCGATATTAAAAAGATCTAACAAAACGGTCCGTAAGGAAATTGCTGTTGATGGTAAAAGGCAACCTGAGAGAATTAGCTAGCAAGTTATATTTGCACATACAATATTAGCAAACATCAAGCAAGGTAACGGATGAGAATTAAATCTAATGTCCTGCTTATCTTGGACATTTCATTGTGTTCTATTTTAGTAGGCCATATAATTATACATTTCGAGTTGAACTTGTCAGTCATATGCAGTATAAAATTAAAACTACAAATAATATTCTACTATTAGTAACCTGTTTTGCATATCTACACTGCGTGCATGCAATTATGAACACGAAGGCGATGTTTCACTATGTCTTAAAGGCTAGTGAAAGTGAAATATTTCTCTGCCAATATAAAACCATAATGTGAAGTTGCATGGCGAGGTTTCGCAGTGATACCAATAGCATCTAATCATTGGCAGAGCGGTACTGGATGACTGGGTGACAGACACGCTCACATAAGCGTCAATCAGATGGTCTCTATGGCAACAGATTGTGCGTAACCGGCTGAGTGACTGGGAGCTGCAGTCTCAGCGCGCGGTAGATCTGCGAGTGGTTTTATAAATCTCATCGTCCTCTTTCAGCTGACAGTTTACCTGTGCGCTTTCCAGGTAGGCATTTTAACTTATAAAGAAGCATGCTGGTACGATTTATCCAAGTAAACTTAGAGATTAACCATTATACTTGAGACAGATTTATTGAAAATCACATTTTTGCTTTATATTTCTGACTTTAAATAGAGTTTTGCGAGCGGTATTTCATAAATTTCTATAGATAATCTAAAAAGAAAGAGTTTGGACAAACTTGACAACGTAAAATTCCACGTAGTTTATACTAAACATAATTTTGCAATTTGTGCTATACTGTTCACATTTTTTTAAGTTAATTTAAATTGATTGATTAATTTTAGTTTTTGTCATTATTAATATAATGGTTTTTAAATACCTCTGTGTTACTGTGGCACGCCCATCGTGTGAGAGTCTGGTCGTGTTGTTAAAAGCAGCACAAAGGCTCTCTGTCTTATAAAGATAATTTTAAATGCATAGAAAATGATGGAAAGACCATGTAATAAGAAATCAATGTAAATAAATATTCATTATTTCATCTTAAGCCGTTTGTCAAGACAGTGTTTTGTTTTTGTGTTGGTTTGCAGAGTTGTCATATAACGTGAGTGGAAAACAACGTCCGATTATGTAATCGTTCCAATATTGCCATTGCGGACTACTGTTGACTTTGGTAGTGTTTGTTCAACCATGTCCACACAAGAAACAGAACTTCCAGATTGCCAGGAAAAAGTGGGCTTGAAGAGAAAACTGACAGGACCACCAAGACTTCTGCTGGGAAAGTCCAAATCAAGAGAGAAAGCAGATTCTCAGAGAAGGCTAAGGCGTGATAAATGTTGTGAAGACACACCAGAGAATATTGATAAACAACAAGACAGCCCTCAAAAAGCCTCAGAGACAGAGGAAATGAAGACCCAGCATGATGCTCAGGGAGACACCATTCTGGTAACATTGGAAGAAAGTCAGGGGAAAGAAGAAAACGATGAAAATAAAACTGGGATGATCAGAAGCACTTCAAAATCAACCATTAAGAGGATGTTTTCTTCACTTCTCTGTAGTGGTGGAAGGAGGAAGGAATCCGAGACTCAGCACAACAGTAATGCACAAGAAACAAAGAAAAGCAGTCCCAGAAACAAAGCTCAAACAAATATGCATGAAAATAAACTGTGTGATGCAAACTATGAGGCAGTTGCTCAAGAAAAAGGCAAAAGGAATTTTTTCTTCATGGTGTGGCCCATTTCTAAGAGATCCTCATCAGATGTCATTCAAGGAAGACAGTGTCGAGAGCAAGGTAGTAGCATGCTCCTTCAGGAGACACCACCAAAAGATTCTTTTAAAAAGATCTACCGCATCTTTCGACGAAGAAAGAAAGCACATCCTCCTGATAATCACAATGAATGCGGTGCTTCCAAAACAACACACATCGAAGTAGCTGGTGATCAACTGAATCAATTAAGTACAGATAACATGGAGATTCCCAGCACCCCCAAACAAGATCACCTCAAAAAAGAACAAGAAATTGAGAAAAGAGCTTCAGAGACGTTTACATTTAGTGCAGAGGTGAGCGTTAACACAAATATTGAATCTGGCCATATTGATAATGACCAAGAGGATGATCAAATTGTTCTGTCAACTACAAAAGAAGAAAAACACACCCTGTTAGAGTCAACAAATGAAATTTTACAAACCGGTGATCTCTTGAATTCATGCTGCTTCCACTCTGGATTGCTTGGCACAAGTAATGCTTCCCGCGATGCGCAAGCAATAAATGATGCACATCAGAAAGAGTCTGATAAAAATTATATTAAGTGCAGACCAGTTATTACTATAGACCGTGTGTACACGCCAGAAGAAGAGAATCAGGAAAGCCATGTAAATGAGGCATCACGCTTTGATTTTCTTTCAATGAATGGCTCCTGGCAATATTTACAGATAAACAGCTTGACAAACAACACATTACACCCTTCTGACATGAGTTCGTCCCCCGAACTGGACCCCGGCCGATGTAATGAGACTTTACTGATTCAGACGGCAATTTCAATGGTTCAGACGGCCATCCGTGGTGCGGTGGAACTGCTTGCAAATGAACAGCAGCAAAATCAGATAAGTTTGGATAGTGTGTAACCACAGATTTATAGACATACACACATCTACATCCCTTAGGTAGGTAGGGGCTTTTAGATGTTATATGAAAAATTCTATGGACGTAGGGAATATTGTGTGGTTAAATATAAAATGACTGTCTATGTGTAAAATAATATAATGATTCAGTTATGTCAGATTGGAGGGAACATCTTAAATTATATGTAATTTTAATGTAAAAATGTGATGTCATTTTGTTTAAAGTACTTTTATTGTTGCTATTTGCAATTTGTTTTCATGCATGACTAACCCTTTTATTGTATCTACATCATATTTAAAGGAATAGTTCAATAATTACAATTCTGTTATCATTTACTCACCCTGTTGTCATTTTGAACCTGTGGGATTTTCTTTCTTCTGCAAAACATATAAGAAAATATTTAGAAAAATGTTGGTAACCAAAAACCGTGTAAGTCCCCATTGACTTATTGAATGGACACAAAACCAATGCAAGTCAATGGGTACCACTGTTGTTCTGTTACCAATAATCTTCCAAATATCTTCTTTTCTGTTCTGCAGATGAAAGAAAGTCATACGGATTTGAAATGACAAGAGAATTTTCATTTTGAAGGTGAACTCTCCTTTCAAGTCTCCAGAAATCATATTGTTATTATAGCTATTTAACATTTCTTCAAAGTTAAACTACTGTTTATACACATTTTATTTAATGCTACCTTTTATTTATATTTTTACACAGCATCTTTTTTATGTCACTGTAATGCACAGCTAGTTTCTATAGCAATGCATATCCCACACATGACCACAAGAAGGCATTAAGCCACATGCTTATGATATTTTCCCACCTCTAAAAAAATCTCTTGATATGTTGTGTGAAAATGTAGTGAACACTGCCTCCCTTTAACATTAAGTCAACGTTTTTATGAAAATATGTGGTTTGAAAACCGAGGTGTGTGCATTTCATGTCGATTTCATATTCACCTAACAATGACAAAGGATTGACACTGAACTTGTTTTACACTATAAGTCGTTGTATAACGTACATAAGTCTGGGAGTATATCTCAAAGTGACTGTTTTCACAAAATTGGTTTCAGGGAAGTTGTGGAAGTGTTTTCTTGTGTGACAGCATGCTGCTCTCTTGTGGTAATAAATTGCTATTACAAGACAAAAGGTAAAGTCTGTGCTACTGGAACCAATGTTATAATTCACAGTTTATTTAATCATGTGCTATTTATTTATAAAAATAACCAGAACACATGATCACAATGGCACTAAGTGACAATGATGAATGAAATTGAGATTTGAACTGTTTAAATGCACCTTACAAATCACACAAACAATGCAAATGCAAGTTTCGCTGTTTTATATACCCATCACAGTACACCAGGTACAGTTTGAGTACTGAAGAATTATGACTTCAATAACCGGTGTTTAGACCGTTCGAATACAGCACAAAGGAAACCATGTCTATCATCAGTGATGTATTTAAAGTTGGTAATTCTTAATTAAACGTGCCTCGGCATGTTTTACAGTATGCTTCAGCCAAATTATATTAAAAAGACTGCTGCTGCTGTTGCACATTTTTCCATCTTTGCATTTATTAACTGTTCCAGTTTTTGAAATAAGGTTGCTGATAAAGCTGGTGTGTACTTTGCATTCCATACACAATTTAACCTTGAAAGTCATTTACATATCAAAAAGCTTTTAGAAAAAGCACCTGTTTAACACATTCTTTTGATAGATCATTCTGATTGTGTAGACGTATTGGACAACTTTGCACTGGCAAATAGGCACTGTTCAAATGTACAGTTTGTTAAAAAATCTCAAATTAAAAACAACTTACAGGGGTTTGGTTCAACTGGCTGAGCAATAGTTTAAGTGCTTTTCATTTTAGAGATGTTTGGCAAGTATATTCTAAGGCACTGAACCAGTTCTGATTAAGGGATCTTCCTACTTAGTGAATTTTAATAATTAGGCCACAACTGAAAAAAAACAGAAATTCACATATTATTAGCTTAAGGTGGACTCAAAAAATGGAAAATCTGTCTTCATTTACGCTCAAAATTTTCCAAATCTGTATAAATGTCTTTGTTCTGATGAACACGGAGAAAGATATTTGGAAGAATGTAGCCAAACAGTTCTTGACCACCATTGACTATAATAGTAGAAAAAAATGCTTTGTACATTTCTTTGCTCTGTTGAACAAAAAAGAAGATATTTTGAAAAATGTAGGAAAGCAAACAGTTCTAGGGTAATTTTGGCTTCCAGTGTCGTTTTACCGGGCCAAAAACTGTTTGGTTACAAGCATTCTTCCAAATACATTTCTCTGTGTTCATCACAACAAGGAAATGTATACAGATTTGGAACAACCCGAGGGTGAGTAAATGGTGACAGAATTTTTATTTTTGGATGAACTATCCCTTTAAGTGGCACTTCCTATTTAGCCGTTTTTAATTCATGTGCACTTTTTTCAATTTAACACCGTGTCTACACTGATGCGATCCAGTGTGGACAAAATGTAAAATTAAAATGGATTCTAATGCGGTCCATTGTCTCTTGTCGCATCGCGCCGCGTCCGGTGTAGACACGGCGTAATACTTTCCTTGAATATAGAACTAAAATGTAATACCTGACCAAGTAATCTCAGTCATCCAAGAGTCATAAAACATCAACACTACAATCATCGACACCAAATCTTCAACAAAAATCTTACATCATGACAAGGACTTTTGAGACAGGACACACGTGTAGTGGTGCTGAGGCAGAAATCAAATCACAAATTAACATTTGTACCAAACAAAGCTCATTCCACAGTCACAGCGTCCACACTCTCCTGAGAGACCTCAGAGTCTAGCGAGTAGCAGGAACTACCGTTATCCTGAGTGTCCTTGGCCCCCTCCTCTTCCGTGGCTGCGGTTATATCCGGTTGGCTCTCGCAACCATGAAGCGTCTGTCCACAGAAGCGACTGTAGCGGTGGTATCTCAGCGGCTTGCCTACATGCGCAAACATGTGCTCCTGCAGCTGGCTCTTCTGTGAGAAGCGAAGGTTGCAGACGGCGCAAGCCATCTTTCGTTTTCGTGTGAAGGCTGCCAATGGACTGCTGCTCCGTCCGGTCCCGACGCTTCGTCTGAGTTCCACTCCCAGCTCATCTGCCAGGGCCTGGCTCTGCCGTAGGGCCTCCTCTAGGCTACAAGTGTCTATATGCTCGATATGGGGCCTCCTCTCCTCCAGGGATGTATGCTCCTGGGTTTTATCCTCTGACAGGCCCTCCATCAGACCGCCAGGCTCGAGGGCACAGGCCGCATGGGTAAAAAGGTGCTCTTGTAGGCCTTCAGGTGACAGACAGCGTTCACCACAGCGGGGACACAGAAGTGCTAAAGGGCCATCTTTGAACAGGCCTGTCTGGCAGGGGCTCACCTGGTTTGGGGAGAGAGAACAAGGCTCCTTCTCGCCTTCCTGTTGTTCTTCCTCCTCTATTCTTTCCTGTTTGATTCGTGCCGAAATATAAGAGTCATCACCCGAGGCCACAGAGGATATGGCGCGAAAGCTCTGGGGCTGTCCCTCAGATGTGATTCCCTCCAGCCCTACAGCAAGAGCTAATCGTCCACGTGCGCGATCGGCCCTTGTACTGGAGCGCCCGTCCTCTGGGTCCCGTGAACCGCCAGCCTTCAGGCCTGAGTTTTCTTTACTCGCTAGTTGTGAAGAGATCTGGATACCATAAAGGTTGGACATACGGACGGGCTCAGAGGATGCATCTGGGCCACCCTCACCTGTTTTACGGCAGAGTTGGTATGCATGGAGGAATTTGATGCCTTCTTGAAGTCTGACCTGGTCTACAGGTTGTTTGGGACCCATGCCTGTGTACATTATGTGTAACAGGTAGCTGAAGACATCTGGTTGAATATCTGTGGGCTGGATTTTAATACACTCACTGAAGAAAATAAAAATGATTAAAATATCTATATGTTATTTTATACATGTGTATTATACATTATTGTTATTATTATTATTATTATTATTAAAATATTGAACTATATCAAATTTACATTCATACATTTTTATTCAAAAAGGCTTATAGTGCATTCAAATTATACATTTGTTCAGTTAGTGAGCTATTCAATTAAATCCAATGCCAATTTACATTTGTAAGAGGATTTGAATGTTTATTGACCAAAGAGTTCTCCTCCAAATGGTTTCCTGATTAACACACAATATTAAAAAATTGGTGACCATTTAGTGTAAAAATCTATGATGTATATTTCAAGAAAAACTGCAAATTCCAGTAGGAGTTTCAGCTCACCTGGATTGATGTATAAATATCATTTTAAAGTAGTTTGAGAAAGCAGCGAGAACTGCACGATGAGCCTTGAAGTATACGTTGCCAATAGCAACAGTGCAGTCGCACAGAAAGCCAAACTCCCTTTGGACGTTCAGCTGTTGCAGGAGAAACAGACTATGGCCAGACACATCCATCTCGACCTGTTACACCCACACAAATATAAAATGATGTCAACAGAATAGTGCTTTTTGCAGCCTACCCTTCAGGATATTATAGTTGTTTTACATTTATAATCCCATTTGTCTATTATTCAGTGCTGCCAAAGCCTCTAGCCACATACATTTCATATACTGTATGCCAAGCCAATGAAGAGACTCGCAAAAGAGTTGACAGGGTAATTGCGACCTCTATTGAACAAAATTGTCACAACATTTTAACAATGTTTGACAGCATAAACCAGATGTTTACATCTGGATAGAATTGGATACATTGACGTCTATTGTGACAATGCATCTATGAATCACTTTCTTGCATTTGTAATGCAGTCGTATTATTCAAGCATTAAATAATATGTTTTTGTTATGTCTTAAGCTCTTTGCAATTTGTAACTTAATATATATATATATATACCGTGTAAATCGTGCAGCGAAATAATAAAGATTTGACTTCTATGTAATGTTTTCAGTTCATCACTATTAGGTATTTGCATGTAGATAGGCTATGACTAGACAATACCTGACAATGATTCTTGAATCATTCTTAGATCATGACACAAAAGGACATTAAGAAACAACATGGAATCGCATGCATGGAAAATGTCACGACTGAATGAATTGACACTACATAAAAATCGTGGGGGAGTAATTCGGTGCATGCTTTTGGTTCGCGACAGGTTCGTAATGATTTTCACACGTCTGGTCTACACCGATAATGTTGTCGAAGAAACGCTGCACGTTTTCATGCATCTTAGCGAACAAACCATGCACGTACCATAGCACAGACATAACGCATTCACATGGTGCCAAAAAACGAATTCTTACCAACTATATGAGAGAAACGGACAAAAATTTCGTATTTGTTGCAGCAGAATACTCTTATGGTCTCGAGGTTCTTCCTATGCGATAGACGGCTAAGCTTGTTATCCGTCACGTGACCATACTGTACATTAGCTGATCCAGACGCACGCATAAAAGCGGATGCTTCTGTTTTTATTTATATTTTCGTTCGTTCCTTCCGTTTTATTCTTTTATGGCTAAATTGTGGCTCAGTAAGCGAGTATATTGTACTGGTTAACTTCTTAACTAAAATTAGGTTAACACCTATGTCAACTTGCATGGATAAGAGCAAAGCCAGCTTTGACAGGACCTGTGCTAACACACAAATATATTCCTATCTATGTAGTAATTATTTTTCTCTTTCAAGCGGGTATGGGGGTAGCCATTGGGTTCGTCCTGAAGAGCACATTTTCATACATGGTTTGGTTGCATTTTCACAGTGCTGCGCGTGCTGGGGCGGGCTGGATTTGCGTGAGTGGGGCCGGATCTTAGTGCGGTGATAGAGCGCGCAGAGCGGCTGTGCGGAAGTTCTTTCATCCGCGCTGCACAAGGGGCTTCGCCCTCGAGATCAGCTATTCTCGTCCCAAGTTTTCGCTTGGACGAAGGCAAACGAGGTGGAACTTCTTCATTCGGCGTTTTCACTAGATTTCTGTCGTTCGCTACAAGTTAGCGCCCGTTGCCGTTGGTGAGTATTTTCGGAGTCTTTTGCGTGTAAACACGAGCTGCAGTAATGTGAAGCTTTGCGTATGTGCGGGAAGCTGCGCGGGGGTGGCATTGCATGCTTGCGTGAGATCTCCCAATGACAACGGTCTGAATTATTCTGTTCTGTCGTTTATTCGTAATATATGTTTTAAAAACTTTATATTGTCGGTGCGGTTATTCGTATGGTCGTGTCTTTGGTTCGTTGTTGAAATAGTTGGATTTTTACTTTTAAGTGCGGTATGATTGACAGCCACAACGCCCGCATGAATCTGTCTCTGAAACGGGCCAATGAGAATGCGTGGGCGGGATGTAAACCTCTCCGCTTGGCTTTATAATGGAGCTGAACAACGGAAACGTAAACAAACCACATAAACTACATAGTATGTAAACATACATAAATTAAGAATGTTATTATTATTACTGTATTTTGAACTGTAATTTGTAACCTATAATTTGGCACAGAATCTGCAATTCTAGCACTAATTTACACAATTCATTATTACCATTTCATCCATTATTTTGGCCAAGTTTATTGTTTATTGAATTGTTGTTAAACTATTTACAATAAATGGTTATTTTAGCATATTACCATTTACATTTGTTCATTGGCAGACAGTTTTATCTAAACTGATAAAACAATGAATTGTTAAATATAAAAACGCCAAAGCATTTCAATCTAGCTGTTAAATAATGATAATTAATTATTAAATAATGATAACTAGTTTTCTTAAATGATTGTTCTTAGGAAATTCCAGATATTTGTCAATTTTCCTTTTTACATTTTGTTTCATATAGAACAATAGTTAAAGGCACAGTTCACCCCAAAATGAAAATGCTGTCATCATTTCCTCACTCTCAGTTTGTTCCAAACGTGTATACATTTCTTTGTTCTGCTAAACACAAAGGAAGATATTTGGAAGAATGTCAGTAACCAAACAGATCTCATCCCCCATTTACTGCCATTGTAGGGAAATGTATACAGGTTAGGAACAACATGAGGTTAAGTAAATAATGACAGAATTTTCATTTTTGGGTGAACTATCCCTTTAAGTGTTAAATCAGCTCTTTATTATGTACTATCAATCCATTCATTGTCATGACAATTGTTATCACTTAAGTGGGAAATAAATGAGTCTCCCTAAACTTGGATTTTGCTAATGGTCTATTGTATGTACAATTCTGCACAGGGTAATGGCAAGGCCAAGCCACAGCGAGCATGTCCTGCAGCAACTCAACAACCAAAGAGAGTGGGGTTTCCTCTGTGACTGCTGTATTTCCATTGGGGACATTTACTTCAGGGCCCATAAAGCTGTGCTGGCAGCCTGCAGCTCATACTTTAGAATGATGTTCATCCGGGATCAGCAGGCAACTGCACGATTCGATCTGAGCAACATGCAAATCAGCGCGGAGTGCTTTGACCTCATCTTGCAGCTCATGTACCTCGGCCGCATCGCTGTGGATCACTATGAATTTGAGGAGCTGAAATCCTCCATGGCCTACCTACAAATGTACTACATCCCTGACTCGCTTGAGGATCTCAGAGACATCCGGACTTCCAATCTGACGCCCTCGTCTTCTGCATCCTCGTCTTCATCATCCAGCTCCTCATCTTCATCCAGTGTAGTGGGTGGCAAGATGATGTTTGGTGTTCGTATGTTTGAGCAGCAAAGGCCCAGCCCTGCCGAGAATGAGCACGCACCCAAGGCTTCAACCACAACTGCTCGTCAAAGCATTAACATCTCGACTGTCAGGCCTGCTGAAGATGTGGTCATACCACACCCTTTGCCACACTCAGAGACAGTTCTAGACCAACCGTGTGACTTACGGAAGAGGACATCGGGCCGAAGCTCCGCCATGAAAGAACGTCCTCGATTTGGTCGCACGTACACGTGCGATGATTGTGGCTTCGTGTTCAGCTGTGAAAAGCTGCTTATTGAGCACATCCTTACGTGCACCAATCGCAAAGCTTTCCAGACACCCAAAGCCAACAAAGAGCTGTACAGCGACACTGGCAAGGCGGAGAGCTCGACCTCAGAGGGGACGGATGAACACAGAGTTTGCAAGGGTGAAGAAGATTGGCCAGACAAAGACAGTGTGATCAGGTCTGTTGCCACTGGAATGGATGGTGAAACAGACTTTTCCAGGAATATAACCATTAAAGTGGAACGGGATTATGATTCTGAGACGGATTTAGAAAGTGTAAATCTGGTGAAGGTAGAAAACCATAATGTTGGAAGCTGCAAAGCTCGCAGGCCATACAAAGATGTTGTAGACCACATGAAACTCGACAGCGAGGAGGAGGCTGGAATATCTGCAATGGATGGCGTCGCCAGTGCTTCGGAGGGTCAAAGTAAAGTTTTAGACACGGAGGTGCACACGATCAAAGAAGAAAAGCTAGATGGAGTGTGCATTCCGTGCGAATTGTGTGGAGCCTTGCTGACCGAGGAGGATCAGTCTGCCCATTACATCTCCAGCCACATGGGACATATCTGCGCTTGTGGAAGGTGTGGCCAAGTGCTCATCAAAGGCAGACAGCTCCAGGAACACGCCGAACGCTGTGGCGAGCCCCAAGGTCCCGAGATTGACTCCCCAGGTGAGGATTCACCTCTGCTTGAAGATGGGGAAGCTATGGAAGAGGGCTTGTTGGAAGGATCCGACCTGGGCTTTCGCTGTCCTCTCTGCGGTTTGATATTTGAAAGCGAAAGTCTCGCGGTGGAGCACACATTGGCTTGTCCTGAACAGGAGACGTTCCGTCCTGTCCTGCTGGATGATGGCGGCGAGCCAGACCATCGGCGCAAGCATTTCTGCGCCATCTGTGGCAAAGGCTTTTATCAGAGGTGTCACCTACGGGAGCACTACACCGTTCACACCAAGGAGAAGCAGTTTACGTGTCAAACCTGCGGCAAACAGTTCCTGCGTGAACGACAGCTTCGGCTGCACACTGACATGCACAAGGGAATGGCGCGGTACGTCTGCCCAGTGTGCGACCAGGGCACCTTCCTTAAACACGATCACGTGCGACACATGATCTCCCACCTGTCGGCCGGAGAGACTATCTGCCAGGTGTGCTTTAAAATTTTCCCCAGCGGCGAGCACCTGGAGAAGCACATGGATGTGCATCTGTACATCTGCGGTGTGTGCGGGGAGAAATTCCGCCTCCGCAAAGACATGCGGAGCCACTACAACTCTAAGCACAACAAGAGACAATGAGACACCGAGTCGAGTCTTCGAAATAAGCCATACTGTAAATGTGAGGAGAATTCTATGCACTTAGACACCAATTTCAACCTTTCGATCTCCACTTTCTGTGTGTATGCAAATTCAGAATACGTTGCTCCATGTTTGTGGTTGGATTTAGTGCCTCAAGCTTTTGCTTTTCGGTTTCATACGGGGTCTTTTACATAGCAATAGTTATTCAGATACCCAGGTGGACTAAATTACACTATCAGTGATGTTTTGGTTGAAAATACCAATCAATGCTTGAGCTGCCATTATGTCCATCCTATTGATCATTTCTGTTCATTTGGCTATTATGATGGTGCACATTGAAAGTTTAGTCTGAAGATTTCATCTTAGTATTTAAGAAGAATATTTTGTTTTATTAGTGGTGCTCTTATGTCTAGTGAACACAGAGATACAAACACAAGTGTCTGCTTTTGTTCTGCTTTATTTAGCCATTATTTCAAGTCGCTCTGGTATCATTTCTTAAATGGACATAATTCTCTATGCTCAATTGCGCACAGAGATAAGGGAGAATAGATCACAAAGTATGCTGGCACTATTCTCCCCTGCACCAGAACACTAAAAATACTGTATTTGATATAAAAGCAGAGAAAAACACTCCTATGGATTCCTTTCAGCTAGCTTTGTGTGCTCACCTGGAATCTATGCAACCTGTTGTAAATTTCCCCTCAATTTAGTGTGAATTCACAAAGAGTAAAGAGAGTCACACAGTGAAGTACATTTCCTGTGTATAGCTACTTCAGTTTCCCAAAGATATTAATCTACAATTCATCCGAGTAAATTTCTGAAATGTCTCTGTTTGTATGCAAGTTATCTGTTTCCATAGAATTGTGTGTTATTCAAAACTTATTTTTAGCCGACACTGTTTTATTCAGAGCTATATCAGAGCTAATCAAGCTATATCAAAATGCTTTCGGTTGAAGGTCCATTCAAGTCTTAACATTTCAATTACCATGTCACACCTTGTCCAATTTTTGTGGCAAAGTCTTAATGTAAAATCAGAGTTTGTGGAAAAGCCATAAAATGCTTGCACAAGGATATAAAGTTAATTATTACATTATTGTATTAATACACTTAAACAATCATTATTTGTGAAATGGCTATGATAGAAGTGTAACCTAGTAACACACTGTGGTTGCTTCACTCTTACGTTTGAAGTCATCCCATCCAGGTAAACTGACTAATTCAGGCTTAACAGTTAATATTTGGATGGTGTGAAAGTATATTGAGATATAAAGGTTAGCGTGGAGTTGACATGCATTCCATATTAATAGTTATATTGTGAGGTGTTTTAAAACATAAAGTTAAAATTAAGGACCAAAGCAACCATGAGAAATGTTATTTTACATACTTAACAGCTCAGATGTTTGCACTGGGCGTTTAGCAGTGTATTTGTTGTGTTTTATGTTCATAACATATTTGAGATATGTTAAATAAATATATTTGAGTGGTAGAAATAATGCAAGGAATATATGCAAATATTGTTTTATCTTTTGTTTCATGAGCTTATTTTAAAAAATTTATTCAGTGTTTCGTATGTTCTTGGCTTTATAAACTAAAATAAAGTTTAAAAATGATGTGGTTTTGTGTGACATATCTTCATCGTTTTTATTAGGCAAGGATTACTTTGTTTTCTCGGAGGACAGGGTGACCGCTGAATTATACCAGTCTTCTGACTGTTGGATAAAAGCAGCATGACATTTGCCATGCAAATTATCACTCAGACGCATCCGGGACATTTTATCCCTTCATTTAACCGCCCATGTCAAACAGCTTTCATTTACTTCACTCAAAAACTACTTGTGAAATAAAATGACTATATGAAAGGTTTACTCTTTAAAACAGCTGTTGAGGTTAAAACCGTTTAAAAGGTTTTAAAATATAATTTGACAATTTTATCTTGTTATTTATTTCATTTACATATCTGTACAACACAAGTCAAAACAACAAATGGCTTTTTTAAACAGATAGCAAGCAACAATTCCTGTAGTTTTTATTATGTAATAACCTTGGCATATTTCACTAATACAGTTTTATTTTGTTGATTATAATCATTGCTGCTTATCTCACATGTAACCTCTTGCTCTCTTTGTCTGAATTGCACATTTCTTCTACTTCTTTTATGTTCAGAAGCTACACGGGTACAGACATGTTAACTCTACCCTCTAAAATAATTTGCAAACATTGCTCAATGTGCAAAAGCAGAATTTGAAAATGCGTTTCTGAGATTATGACTCTTATTTTGAAATGCTGATTCTATTTAATGGCTCGTGTTAGTGCCGACTGTCTCCTCTAGATGGGGTCGTGATATTTCCCCCAATATCCCAAGGTTCTCGTCTAGTTAAATAGATGTGCCACATTTAGCAAACACACAGGTCAGAGAAAATAATCTGTACTTTATTTGGATCATGACTTGTTTATTGGCATTATCTTGGCATGTTTCATTCATCATTAACCTGAAGTATGTCAGTTTAGTCTTACAGGACCTGTGTGTGCAACTGTTGACACTAGGAAAGTTGGATCCATGGAACGATCACGCTTGATTTTGGACAGCAGCCGACCTGCTCATTTTGAAAACCATGCAAATGTACAATGTAGTTATAAAGTAAGTGTTTTTAAATTGGTTTATCAAATCAAAACGTTCCCTGATATATCTTTCTCTCAGGCTGTCAAATGCTTGTTCTTCTGTCTGGTTAAAAGCATTTTAATGCATCCATGCTTAGCTCTAGTGCCTTTGCAGCCAATAAGCTTGTGGTTTTTGAAACCATCTCTGGATGCCTGGAAACCTCTTGTGGCATCACTGTGACGCATTCAAGCGCTGCATTTGTCCAACCAAATTAATTTAGTATGGAGAGCAACTTTACTTTCTCATTGGGCAAATACATGACTGACGTCAGAGGGCGTTTAAAGCACGCACGCACGCACGCACGCACACACACACACACACACATATATTGGTTTAATAAAAACTCTAAAAGCAGTGGAACACTTCGATAACGCAACCGAACTGTAGGCCTATGTTTAAAGATAACGATCGTATTGCCAAATAATTGTCACTTTTTTAGATTTGAGGGGTAAATTTGTTTGTGTCTAGCGTAACCATACATTGTGTAGATTTACATTGGATTCTTTCCTTCATGTTTGTTTACAACGAAGAAAAAGCATGGCTGCTCGTGCTTGCGTGTTATTCCTTATTTATCCACGTGGTGGCACTGTTTACGCATTTGTCTATGTTTGCTGTACTTCCATTAGCACATTGTGAACAGGTTATGCGTTCGTGTCCCATGAGCGCATTTGAGAAGCTCAATATGTTTCCAAGGCTGACAAAATGCATCTCTGCTACTAAATTATGTATAGCTTACATGTTTTTTTGTTTTCGCAGAAGATACGATACAATAACACTGAATTTATTCCAAAAAGGTTTCAAGGTTCAGGAGATCAAATGGGATAAAAGTGCTAATGGGAAATGCTACATATTTATGTATGTTTTTCAAAAGGCACAATCTGTAACATCTACACAACAGTTTCTTTCTTTCCGTTACACCCTGCTAATTGAATTTCACATCCATTATCTCTAATTACATGTTCCAAAACAGCAGAGTTCTGCCGAAGATCATAGCCCCACAGAGCCTTTCCCACATGCCCCTCTGATTCTGGTTTACTTGATGTCCTTTTAAGGCAGGTCTGTTTGCCACGGCTGTGGGTGTCTGGTCCTCACGGGAGCTGGTCATGCCAGTTTCACTAATGGAGAGCCTTTCCATAACACATCATCCACCCACTCCAGTCATATGCTTACAGGCATGGACATCTTGTAGGTGTCCATCAATGCACAGCCTAGCCACCTGGTCCTTTTGTAGTTGCTTCATTACTTAATTTAGTGTGTAAGCTTTTGTTCATTCTGTCTTCCTTGTTGACTAATTTGAACCTTTAATATGTTACAACCTTTTTTAGTGTAACCTTTAATTGTTTGGAGTACACATGCACTGTATTTGATAAGACAAACCAGAGGACTTTGGCATATCTGAAAAATGTTGTTATAATGTTCTTATGACATTTAAAGATCAGTCCATGAAAATGAAAATTCTGTCATTTTCTTTGTTCTGATGAACACAAAAGAAGATATTTTGAAGAATGCTTGTAACCAAAGAGTTCTTGGCCACCACTCACTACTATAGTAGGAAAAATGACAATGGTAGTCAAAAGTTCCCCAGAACTATTTGCTTTCCTACGTTCTTCAAAATATCTTCTTAAATGTGTTCAACAGAACCAAGAAATTTATGAAGCAAGTTTTCATATGCTAGTCAATGGTGGACAAAAGGTATTTATACAGATTTGGAACAACTTTAGCGGGAGTAAATGGCGACAGAATTTTTATTTTGGGTTTTAAGATGTGGTTGTCCAGAGCAACTTAATATAGAATTCTATTTATATATCTTTTTTAAAAAGCAGCTAATATTGCCATCGCGACAGCATAAAGCTATTGGACTGCTGAGTCGTTTTTCACCCCAAAATGGCAGGAGCACAGGGCTGCTACTGGCCACGGGTGTTGCAATGGAATGTTCTTTTGAGTTTTGCCTCTTGGTATTCTATACTCTGACCATAGTGCTTTGAAAAAGAGTGGTGGAGTAAGCCATTGGTTGCAATTCGTAATCTCACCACTAGATGCCGCTAAATTTCATACACTGGATGATTTGGCCCCAAGACAAATGATGCAAACCATGTCTGAAAGTACGTGTTTCAAAAAATCTGTCCTTTGAAACTTGTTTTTTCATGAATCTCACAGACATCACTTTGTAAGGAACCCTAAAAGACAGTTTTGTGTTTAAAGACATAAACATGAGCGACGTCTGGTTGTTCCATCACAGTGAGGCACCAAATCGCTTGCAAAAACCTTTACTCATTCGGTTCCCCTATGGTGGAATGAACTACCAGCTTCAATCCAAACTGCAGCATCCTTCACAAGTTTCAAAAAACAGCTCAAAACTTATCTGTTCCGCATTTATTTGACTAACCAAAAACTCTGTATGTCTGTCTGTCAAAAAAAACACATTTTTGTTCATTCTCTCCTGTGCTTACTCCAGCTTTAATACTCCTAGTAGCATGGCCTTGTAAACTAACGGTACTGTTTAGCGTGTTGACAAAATGTTTATATGCTCTCCTACTTGTAAGTCGCTTTGGATTAAAGCATCTGCCAAATAAACAAATGTAATGTACATGTAAAGAATTGCAACTGATCCATGCCATCTATGACAATAGTGCAAAGTGTTTTACATGTACTTGCAGACTAAATATGCCAAAAACTTGATATGAATAAAAATGAAAAGAGGAGATTTGTATAGTTGGCTCTGTTTCAATTACATTTTCAACAGCTGATGCTTCTGTGACATCATAGGGGTGAAATTGTTTCCTGTTAGTGGTCGTGTGTATGACATCAAACAGCACAGTCATCATGTTCAGATGCACCAACAGATTTTTATAGAGTGCTGTAGGTAATCTATTTTGACGTGCATGATGAGTATAGATATTAATCAAGGATGGCTCATGATGATATTTGATGAGATTAAATGTGTGCGTCACACAGGCCCATTTCCACCAGCTTTGTGTGTGTGTGGTTTGTCCTGTGAACACCTGTGAAATGTCAACCTGACACATAGAATCATTACACCTGACACCATTAGCAGAGTGTTTGTCCAGAAAGCAAAGGGAATTCGGTGAATTCACAGAGGGAAGGCCAATCTAGTTGAAATAATTCTTAAAAAGTTCTGCCACGTGGTTTGCAAAAGTTTAAAGGACAAATCAATATTTAAGGATTTAATCTTTAAAGATGGTGGATCGAGTCAGAAGCAACATGCTGCAGGTGTAATCTTCCTACTGTCCACAGTATTATCCCGTACTATTCCTTTTTGTTGATGAGCATTTCCTTGGCATTTTTTTTATCTCTTGCATTATATTCTAGTTCTCTCTCATCTTTTGACCTCATCGCTCTCTCTCATGTTTTTGTGTACCTTCCAAATAATCTTTTAAATATACAAATTATACTAATTGTGCTAAAATTCATTATTCATATTTTGCAAGACATTAGCGATAGGGTTTGGCTCTGTTTAGTTCTGTTGTCATGTGTCTTGAGGGACAAGTGACTGAAAACAAAGACTATCCAGTCTACCCAAATATAAAAATTTGATCATTCAAAACCTGACTCTTTCTTCTGTAGAACACGAAAAAAGATATTTTAAGAAATGTTTCATGGTTTCATTGTCAATTGAAGTCAATGGGGATGTTGTTTGTTTACCAACGTTCTTTAAAATGTCATTGATGACGTCGTTTTTGGGTGAACTATCCCTTTCAGAAATGTCACATGAGCTAAACTTGTGTGAGTGAATCTGAATGTGATCTAAATGTACATTTACAGATTTCATTTTACCGTGCATAGAAATAAGTTGGCCTATACACTCCCTTTGTCAACAGAGACCTGCCTTTCACAACCACAGCAAACTTCTAAAAGCAATTTTCTCTTAAATTGAGCATTCCAAAGCGCTGTGTTTTGCCCACAAGGCCATCTTTCAATATGCAGTGAAGGTCCATAAGGTACTGTAGCATTTTTCATTAACAATGTCTCAAGCTAACCTTGCTTTGCTCATCTATTTGAAGATAATAGGAATCTGCCAGTGCACAGTGTTGTTTGCTTGGATGAATAGAATGCTGAGACTAATGTAATGAGAAGGTCCCCGTGGAGAAGTGAAGGATAAAAGCAAGCAAGATATTTGCTGCAGGGGATACTTCAGGTGATCTTATGCTTTATCTGCATAATAGTACAATCATTTTTGTGTGTATAACCTGAATTCAACACATTAATTTCAGCCATGTTGCTAGATGTTTGTTACCAGGTATGCCACATTTTCAGAAGAAGAGGATGTACATATCTGTGTTAATTAAGCCATTTATTCCAATCAGACAGCACTCAGACTGATTAATATGTCATTTCGAAGCTGCGTTGATCCATCCATTTTCAATCAAACACGAATTCCCCATTTACGACATGAAGTTGTACCCATTTTTTGTTTGATGTATTGATAACTAAATTATATAAAATTAAACAGAGGCAGGTCTGGAAGAGTTTGGCGCACAAGCAGAGATTAATGATTTGTAGTGGCTTCTGCTCAGTTTACATGGGCACTTTGTCAGCCATCTGGTGTTAGTTCATGAAAAACCGAGGACTTTTACTGGGACTCGTAGATATTTTATGGCACAAAATGTCAATGATTATAAAAATATGGACAGAAGCAATTTAATTTAACTACATATGAATTCTTTTAATTATTAGTTTAAATAAATATAAGTGTTCATTTTTCTACTACATACATGATGTTAACTTCATTGCTAAGATAAAAGTAAAAAGGCTTTAGGTGCCAGATTAACATGTGGGTCTTGATCGATTTTTGTCTAACATTTATATTGTCTAACCAGATAGCATAACGTATGTTTATATAATGTGGTTTGTCTTTAAACACAGACGCCTGCATAAAAATATATGTTTATTAATACATCATGTTTTCCTTATAGGCTATCTGTATTTTCTAACCCACACAGATTTATAAAATATAGCATATTTAAATATCAACATCAGTGATTTAGCACAGTGTTTTTTATACTTTTCACAATCGGACAAATGTTTCATTCCTGAGCACAATTCAATAGGCAATGTGTTTGATTAACTCGTTCATATAAGCTCATTCCCATCCGTTCTTTGTATGGTGTTATTCGTTATTATGCTAGTCCTAAACCCTATAATACAATAACATTTATAAGAGATTTCCAAAGCAGGTTGGTCAAAACAGTGTATGTCCTTGAACACTAAAAAAGCATGGCAAACGAGTTTTTCCATCACAGTCTCATTTGCCAGTTCTTTCACTGCACAGTCATCGCCATTAATGTCAAATTATTTGGTATCACACACCAATTCCTGCATTGTCTGTGTCCTTGGTAACCAAATCTTCTTGCGACGGAGAGGAGCCCTCTATTAATTCAAGTCCACGTTCTGTCAAAGAGGAGACATCGGGTGTCCAAGACACCTGGTCAGTTGTGGGCTGTTGAAATAAATTCTTGTTCGTAGAGGCTGAATCCCAGATGTGTGGCTCATGGGTACGAATGAAGTCCAAGGGCTGATTCTCTGCTGGGTCAACGCCGGAACCGTCATGCATGTTTCTTGTGTCTTGGTGCCCTATGGCTGTAAAGGGTTCACTTGATGCACCCGCTACGGTAATGCTACTCTCCGAAACATGAGCTGTATTAAAATGTTCTGTTTTTTCTTCACTTAGTTCTGAGTCCACTGGTCCTGTGTATTCTGAATTCTGTGTTGTTGAAAGGCCTCTGTCCCAAATGAATTTTTCCACTGGGGACACAGTGGGCATCTGTGTTGACCTTAGGTTGACCGGTGATGACCTGTTAGTCTTGCTCACTGATGAGACATCACTAGCTGTGATATTATTTGGGTTAATGGGCATTAAAACGTCATATAGTCCAGACGAAGAGCCAGACGTCGGTTTCCATATCAAACTGTAATAAATGGCCAGTATTACAGCAGCCAAAGACACGGACAAGACATATGCAAAGACAGTAGCCAGTCTCACCCACTTTTTGTTGGTTTTAGCAGCCATTTTTGCCTTCTTGTCTCCCGTGTAGGTGGCGGGTTTACCCCGTTCCATGTTTGGCATGAAGTCCCGTTCCCGCATCTTCCCACGGATTCTCCCTCTGTGTTCTTGTACGTCGTCCGTCTTGAACGCTTGTTTTTGAAAACCGGTTCACGAGAAGTGCGTTTGCCGATAATCCCCGTCGCTTGTGTTGTTATTCGAGCATCACTCCATCAGTTTCGCAAATCCACCCGTGCGTCCGTTTTCAGTTTGACAGCAGCATTGGTAGATTATAATGCAGAGATGCATCCAGAGTATTACCTGGCCGACAGCGTTTAAAGCCAAATCAGGACACCGAGTCTGAGCTGCGGTGTGATTTATCTGTTGAACGAAATGACAGCAGACGCACAGATATCCTCTCAGCAAGGATACACAGTGTGGAGGAGAGGCGGGTCTCACTTGCGCGCGTATAGCCTTCAAGATGCAACCCACCGCCAAAACGTCATCTTGATCCTGTCAGAATAATCTTGTGTCATGGCACATTTATGTAATGTTTTTTTTTTCTTACAAAATAAATTCACATAGCCTAAATAATTCGTTAAGTAAAATGGTTGCACAAGGACTGTGTGTAATATTAGCCTATACCACACAATTAACCCTACCACGCACACCAGGTTCCCCTTACGCAAATAAAATGTTTTTTTTTACAAAAATAACTGTCAACATATTAATTGATGTAGTCAAATTATATATTTGAAAAATAATAATAGCCTACATCGTTATTACGATATTACAATCAATAAGTAAAGGAATAAATATTTAATATATATTCCCCTTATATTTTGTTTGGTAAAGTCCGTTTTTTGGCCCGCAAACATCTGCAACTAGAAGCAAACAATATTTAAATCCTGTGTGTAGGTCAATGATCCTGTTTGATGTCGAGTGCCTGTTTTAAAGACGCAGTTCATAAGTACTGGGGTGCCACCAGCTGGACGAATATCTGTATTACAACATGAATACAAACTACTCTCTACTAAACTAGCAAAATAAGCAAATCCGAATAAGGCATACAGTACATCTGAATGAATATTAATATGTGTACAATTTTAATAGTATGCAGTTTGACCGTGGGGGGTACACCTGTAACAGTTTTTCAGTGTACAGAAGGTGATTCTATGATTAGCGCTTAGAAGTGTTTGTTTCAGACATGGTCAGTTTTGGCATTTGGCCCCCTGCTGGTGGTAGATACTCTTAAATGTATATTTTTATTAGAATAATAGAAAGAGAGTGCTCGATCTTTTTGATATACGAAAACATAATCTTTTATAAAAAAATAAAATGTGGAAAAATTGGACTATATTTATTTTATTTTTATTTCAAGCAACAGAGCTATATGTATAAGATTTGAAGTGAAAGTGACCTATTAGTCAGATATGGTGACCCATACCCGAAATGTGACCTCTGCATTTAACCAATCCAGAGAGTAGTGAACACACGCACAGCAAGTCATGAACACACGTACACCCAGAGCAGTGCCACTTTATTTTGCTTTAAAAGTTAGCTTTATAGGCATTACTGCAAACATTTAATACCGGAGCATAATAAAGTCAATCTGCATGAATCATCAATTCTTTAATGAGAAAACATTGTTTAAGTCAAATCAAGTTTATTTATTAACTGCTTTTTACAATGTTGCATTGTTTCAAATCAGCTTTGCGTGATAAAAAATCATCAGGAAAATTAAATGAACAGAGAAGAATTTAGTACAGTACATCCTAGTAAAAGCAAACAGAATTTACGGAACCCTAAGCTAATGTAATGTCAGCAGTCTCCAAAACTCCAATGATGAAGTTTATTGTATGTAGTTGTTTATTGCTCTTTTTAGGATTTAATGTCAACAGATATGTTTGTTCACATTAAACTAAGGTGCTGATAAAGCAAGAATGTGTTTTTTTGGAGAGAATATGACCCTGCCGTGCACTGTGTGGTCAGCCAAAGAACTTTAGTAAAACTTCATGGCTATCTGAAGAACATCAAGGTGCTGTTAATGTGATCTCCCTTAGGATACAACCAGAAAAGAGGGCGAGAAGATCAATTTACTATATAGGCCTACTGTAAATTACTGACACTTTTTTTTATCCAAATATTACTAATAAACAGTGTTGGGTGTAACTAGTTACTAAGTAATTAGTTACTGTAATTTATTTACTTTTCCCTTGAAAACGTAAAGTAAGGGATTACTCTATTTTTTCTGTAATTTAATTACAGTTACTTCTGATGTAATTAAACTAAATACTTTGTGTAATATGTGTGTGTGCAAGGAATGGACATCAAAATTCAAAGTCTAACTTTAAAATCCGTGCTTTAATGTATAATTCTCACATTTGTAATACTTTGGTCAGTTAATAATACTACTTTATGTAGTTTTATATGATTTATTTGAATGAATGAAAAGAGCCGTTTCATGTCTTTCTGCTGAATCACTTAACAAATCAAGGTTGATATAGGATATAGAAAGTAATTAGTAATAAGTAATTAAATACTTGTTGGAGAGAGTAATTTGTAAAGTAATCTAATTACACTATTGAATATGTAATTATTAACTAGTAATTAATTAATTTTTCAGAGTAACTTGCCCAACACTGCTAATAAATAAATTGTATTGACAGTAACAACAAGTTACTTTTATCTTGTAGTGCGTTTTACTTATAATAAAGTTAGTTCAGTATTATTTTTATTATTACATATTATGTGATCCCATTAGTTCTAATGGTTGATTTGATCATTTTTTAAATATTAGTAAGTTAGTTGTCATAAAAAACTCATTAAATGCTTAATTTTATCCTTTATGTAAACCATGTTGGTAGCAAATTACATTTCCAAGATATCATGATCTCAGTGGGGTCATTGTATGTGTGTGGTTTAAAGTCTGAAAGTTTTATTCAAAGTTATTTAATTTCAGCTAAATAAATGTAAACCGGAATGTAAAGTCTCTCTATAGTTGTGTATACGTACTATCTGAAAAAAACAAGCCCTTTGGATAACATAATATAAAGGAAATTTGTGGTGACAATTTAAACTGGGAATCGATATGATCAAATGTATGAACTCGTGGATTTTGCTATATTAAAGAAAATCAGTAGCCTCAGATTTGTTTGTCCTTTTCTACGTGCTCCTATTGTTTGTATTGGATAGGTAATAAGGTTGAACAGTGTTTAAAAAAGAAAACTCTGACTGCCCCGTGCTTTCACAAAAGCAGAACCCATGTTGAGATTACCCAATAGGTGTCAAGGGCCTGCTCTTGACTGTGCCAGAGTCCACACGGCCAAGCTCAAGAACAAAAGGTTGCAAGACTCTCCTTGTCTATGTCCTACAGATCTTTGACGACCCTCTCAAACCCCCAACGTACGCAAGCACGGCCCATACCCCAGCACATACATACAACCCCAGCATGTGGCAGACTACCGGAGCCAACCCAATGTTGCTCCATTAGCATTTTAAGCACAGGATGGACACAGAACACCTTAGGTGTGGAATCACACAACGACTCATCTACATGCTGACATTACGGCAAACACATTGCATTTTAATTCTGTGTAACTCTGTGAGAGATGTTGTACATTTAGCTACAAGCATGCACCATAATAACATAAACAACATATTAGTTGTCTAGCGTTCAACCAACACATACTATATAGTGGCTTTAGAAAAAAGACAACTAAATCAATGATAATGTGGTGATAGCCATTTTGTTACATTGTGTCAGAATTAATAACACTTATTTTATCCATACTTTAAAAGAAATCTGTTGTATTTTTTTTACCGTGAAGCCCAGCATCAAGCCACCTCCATTTTAATATGTAGGCTGGAAAGAGAAGGAAAGATGTCGATGAGCAGGATGAAGTCAGGCCTGTGAGGGTTGGGGTGGAGGGGGGTCTGTCGCTGAAGGAGCAGAAACAAAAGGTTCTGTGAAAGGCCTGCAAAAGGTGCACAGGGGAGAGGTGTTAAAAGTAATACCCTAAAGAAACAAGAGGCAGATATGCACCTTTGCAGATCTGTCTCCTCTCACTGCCATTTGCACATAGCCTACTGTCTGCTCTCTTACCAAACAGCAGAACTCCAATCAACAAAACAGTGAGCTTGGCTTTGTGTAGGATACTGGTCTGACTTGTAATAATGCAACTAGAATAAGCGAATTTATACATCAACAGAGACATGGTTTGAGCAGATTCCATACCTGCTGGAATTACTCAGCACCTACAGTTTGTGTTTTTGGGGCTTATAATGGAAGTCTTGCTAATCCATTAGAAGAGAGTCCTACTCTAAACATCCCCAGATCTCCGAGTCATTTACAGAAAAAAAATCGATCTACATCTGTTTGAAACTGGACCCCAGGCTTCGGCATGAAGAGAAAATACTTCAAAGGCATTGTTTGAGGGAGTTCACTTTGAGCTATGGAAATGGTAATTTCCAGCATTCCTTAATGATAATTGGTTGACTCCAGTAGTGCAGTGAAGCTTAACTGCAGTTACTAGAGAAGAACCCAAACTTTGTTCGCTTTGTTGTCTTGGTAAAAAATGTTTTATTTAATTGCTCAATTAAAATGAAAACACAAGGTCAAACTAAGAAACAATACAATCTTTCCATCAAAACTTTATTTAGATAGCCTAATAGAGAATAGTTTTACTCACTACCCATATGCTATATATTATAAACAAAGTAATTTTTATTATATATAGGTAGTTCACAAATAAACCGTACATGTACCCTATGGTGTGACAGCAAACATTTAGGGACACAATATTTTATGATTAATATTTATGTTCATTTTTTTGTATTTTACACCATTTGACACATGTACGGGTTATCTGTCAACTATACACTAAAGTAACAATGAATCTAAATGGTGTGACATTGCAGCTGTAAGCTACAATATTAAAATGAGCAGGTGATATTATTTCCATGTTGTCCAGTCTAACACAATTACATTTACTCAATTAATATACTTCTTAAACGTTTTAACAATATCACGCGTATGTAATATCGATCATCCGAAAAATCGGCCTTTGTTTACACTTCGCATTGAAATTGATCAGAAGTCTGTGCGCGCGTGAATGTGTGTGTATTTTTAACAGCGACTCAACGCGTTTCAGTGATTGACAATTTCCTGGAGGAGGTACCGCCCTTATCATGTGAAATTTCCATTGCCTGGATTCAGATTGCTCTCGTTGTCTCACCTATGGTGAGCACGCTGTCCACCTCACACAATGGATTAAACTTGGAGTTGCAAGGCGGTCGCAGTTTTTTGGTTCCTGACTAGTTGACGCAAAGTTCTTAACGTTAAGAGGCACTAACAAAAACGAGGTAAGATATTTTAGCGAGATTTCTGTTCGTTCGCGTTTGCATCATAATTCAGCCTTTGCTGTGACAATTTATATTGTTTGTATTAAAACCCAGGCTTCGCTGTAGGTTATGAACTGTGTCGCCTAAATGGCGTTTTCGAAGGACAATTAAAAGGTTAAAGCATAACGCTAAAAAGTGACGAAAGTATTTAAAAGTTGCCTTATCTGGATTATTTTAGTAGGCTCATTGTAATTTCAGTTGCTTCGACAAGCACGCCGATTATCGTATTAAAAAAAATACGTTTTATTGAAGATTAGGCTATACATTGCAGGTAAAAAGTGAAGGATAATTTAACTGAAATGTTTCTTATCCTAACGATATTTTCATCTGACGGGGCCATACTAAAATATTTTAAGTAATTTTATGGACAACAATATAATTGTGCCAACTTTTTTTAAAACTAAAGTGTTTAATTTGTTTTGATTTTCTTTAGTCACAACCTATGGTCACATTATTCTTAAAGTTCTATGTGTTATATGTTTGACAAAATATTTTGAATTTGATTTTGAAATGTGGGTAAAATATGAATAATGAAGTGATCCGTTGTGAGTGTTTGTCATAGAGTGATACTGTTGAATTACAATAATTAATGTGGCAGTCACATAGAACTCTTTTCAAAAGAGCACTGTCTTTTTACACAAACTGAAATTTGACCTTTTCTTGTTAATGAGTACTATGTGATGCAGCTATTTGTATTTTACATAAAAATGTCAGTGCAGTAAAGTTAGAGATGTAGAATTGAACTTTTTTTTCAATTTTGTATTCTTCTGTGTCTGTAAATAAAATGTACAAGCTTTTTATTCCCACAATTTTAGGCAAACAGCTCCTCAATGTATTAATCCTTAGATGCTCATCTTGTGTTTTTCCTGTATTACTTTGCTGTAGACATGATTCAGAGGACAGAGGTGGTGCTCTCAGTCCTGGAGGAGCTGCAGGAGGCCACAGAGTGTGTGGGCCTGGATACCCTAACAAAGGTTGCTGTGGATGTGGAGCAGGTTCTTTCTGCTTTCCATCTTCCCACAGCACTCTGCACAGAGATATCCTCATGGCTGGGCATTGACGCTGTAGCTCATAGACTGTATCCAGCAGACGCGCCAGCTGGTCTACTTCCCCTGGTTTGCAAAGGAGAGGGAAACCTGCTGTTCGATTCAGCAAGCATGCTTCTGGTGGGCTCCACCAGCCTGAGTTTGGAGCTGCAAGTCAGGACCGTGGTGGAGATGCTACTTTGGAAACGATACTACCTGTGTGGTATGATCGACTCGAAGGTGATGCTGCAGGCAGCCAGGTTTTCGCTCTGTGCTGAAGAGTCTCAGGATATGCTCAATCTTCCGATTCAGGTACTGGAGGCCATTTTTGATGCAGATGTCAAGGCCACATGTTTCCCCGGCACATTTGCAAACATGTGGCACATGTATGCGCTGGCTTCGGTTCTGAAGTGCAACATTTATTCTGTATATCCCATGTACAATTTAAAGATTCGTCCCTATTTCAATCGACTCATCCGTCCGAGGACGTGGCTGAAAGACACTGAGCCCTTGACCCTGCACATCATGTGGTCAGGTGACCTGGAGGCGGGCTCTGTTTTCAAACCCCAAAACTTTGTGGCTTTGATTCATGCCAGTGACCTAAAAATTGGCAGTCCCAACAGTGATCAGCGAATGCCTTTCCTCAAGTCTCTGGAGCATGTGAGTCCCAATTCCCAGCTCTCTTACTCCACCCTCAAAGGCAAGTTCAACATCACGAAGAGCACCTTTTACCGCTGGAAGAGGCAGAGCGCAGAGTACCACAAGAAATCGGTGGCGAGGTATGAGGCCAAACACTTTTTCCTGACCTCTTACAGACAAGGCAAACTGATTCCCCTCAGCCAGTTCAAAGAGCTTTTTCCTGAAATTCCCAGATCCACGTACTACGCATGGAAGCATGAGCTTGTGTCCACATGCAGTGTCTCGGGGGGTTCTACAGGGGAGCTGAGTCCAGGAGACGGCACTGAGCAGGACTACTGGTCATCTCCAGAAGTCAAGGAAACACCCAATCAGAAAAGTTTCGCCAGTATGATAGCTATCAGGTGCGAGAAACTGGAAGGAGAACGAGCCCAAAATATGTCCCTGATGCAAGAAGCAAAGAAGAGCCTGCAGAACTGCATTGTTACAAACACATCCTTCCCCTACAGAATTTTTAAAAGAAGGTTTCCAGGCATCTCCAGATCCACTTACTACAACTGGAGGAGGGAAGCCATGCTGTTCACACCTTTCAAAGAGTTCTCAGGGAGCAGTGAAGAAGGCTCAGATGTTGATAAAACCCAGAGTCCAAAAAGTCAACTGTCCCCTGCTATGTTGGAGAGACGGAAACTGACACCTAGAATTACGATCTCCAGACTCAGACGAAAAACCCTGAGTCTGGATTACTACCAGATGAAAACATTACGGGAGGAAGCCAAAATGCACGTTCAGAGATCAAAGATATCCTTCATCAAATTCAAGCTCAAGTTCCCTTCAGTTTCTTCCTCTTTCTACTGGCTTTGGAACAGGAAAACTGAGAAGCCCATCACGATATCCGAGACTCAGAAATCCCAGAGTCTGAACGTCTCCCAGGATGTCATCGCAAAGATAAAAACTCAAGAAATGTTTTCTTTTGATGGAAACATTGATTGCCTGAATGGACAGGCAGTTTGCCCATCTGAATTCATGCTGCCTGAATTCTCTCTCCCTGACAAATCCAGTAATGAACAGATGTTTGTGATGGATGTTGTGGCACTGGCCAATTTCAAGGCTAAAGCCAAGCTATTCTTGCAACAGCGATTTGAGGAGAAGTCTTTCCCTACTTTTAAAGAGTTTAGGTCTTACTTTCCTCTTACTCCTCGTTCCACCTACTACATGTGGAAAAGGGCTTTGCATCACGGGGTACCATTAGTTCATGGCTGAATGTTTTATAGTATAGTTTTTAGTGCTGTTAATATGCCTTTTAGTGCTGTTAATATGCCTTTCCTGTAATGATCAGTCTGCATGTAACAACTTTTCAATGCAAGGTTTTTTGAGCCTTTTTTGTTTTGGTCCACACCAGCATAATTGCAGTTCATGCATCTTAATTATTTGTCCCTTTTCTTTCTTTGACCACTTGGTTCTAGCTCACGGACATTTGCATGTGTGTGAAATTGGGCAGCCTTTGTGTTCACCTATGTACCAATGGCCCACAGGCAAAAGGCAGTTCAAAGACATTTATCCAGGTTTCAAATGGCTTCATTTTTTTGCCCCCCCACCACCCCCAGTTGTTTGCATTATTTAAACTTCAAGTCATTTAAATTGTAATGTTGTGATTGGGTTAATTTTATTTTCTTGTCTTTTATTTAGTTTTTGATCATTTGTTTGTTCTTAATTCCCAACAGTTTAAAACATCGTATTACATGACTGCGGCGTTTAAAAATGTATAGTATTTTTAATTTTCTTTTTTATACAATACATTATATATATTTTTATATTGACAATTGAATGTTATGTTTGGTCAGGTGAAACGTTATGTTGCCAAGTTAGACTGAATTCCTCACACTTGAATGTTCAGAATTCTATAAGGGCTCGATGCTGTTTTGCACATTGTTTTGGTACACACATTTAAGTTCTCACATTGTGTTTATCTTGCTGCTAATGTGTAAATATTTAATTTCTGACTTGAACTACCTAACTATCTTTTTCTTCTTTAGATGTTCAGTAAGTTGAGTTTTGCAAAGAATACCACAGTGTTTTTTCAGAATGTAAACTCTTCGCACAAAAAGTTTATTTTTCTCCATGTTGAATATCTCATTTCATGTATAAGTAGATTGTTCCTTAATTGTGTAATTCTTAAATGGTGAAGGAAACCTGTTGTATGCCCACTGTTCAGGCTTTTTGTGAGTGTTTATGGATGTTACTAATCACGTGGATTCAGTTAACTTGTAAATAAAAATCAGATGAATTGTACTCATGTTTGTAAACAAAGATGTTGTAATTGTTTATGAATTGTAAGGTACTCGGGCAACATACAGTTATCTTCGTGGAATCATGCCATAGTAACTGAGAATTAATCTTAATTAAATTAATGAATGGGGCCACATGCATTTTACTTATGTTTGGTAGGTATTTTAATATTGTCACAAATATTTAAATAATCCCAAGACTTTTGCAAGTTTCACTAAACATCTCTCCAGTGACCGCTTTATTTTCTCATGGGCTCTTGAAGTATATTAAGAATTAGCTTTTGTGTATTTCTGTTCCCCTCATGAAAATAATTAGCTCTGTAGACCAGGGGTTATTCCAGAAAGCAGGGTTAATTTACCGTCGGCTAAACCCTGAACTCTGCGTTGATTAACCCAAACCTTGCTTACTCTGGGTATGTGGGCTGTGACAGTGGTCGAGAATGAAACGTTAGGCCCACAGGCTGCTACACTTGTCATAATCTTTAAAAAAAAAAACTTTTTAACACTTCAGTACACACTAACCATCATAATTCATTTGCATTAGAGGATGAAGGTCTGCTGTGACAGAGGTAGAGAATGAAGTGTTAGGCCCACAGTTACATGTCCAATATGTCATGTAATATATCCCTTTTAAATAAATGTATTTCGAATGCATCCATTTTCATTTTTTGGTTTGACTTTATTAGCTAAAGGGTCATGGCTTTCCAAATGTTAAAATTAATGGAAACGTCCTATCCTGAAAGGCAAATTGTAATTTGGAGAAAGGCCTTTCAATACTAAACTGTAAGAGTAGACTGAGGATCAGAAAGACATTTTTTAGGAATACAGTCAGTATGAAAAACCTTAAGTCTACGTTTTTTATTTATTTTTTATGTAAATGGATTTAAAGTTGTAATAAGAATTTAAATATGTGAACAGTATGTCATAGGTTTACAACCTTTGAGTTTAAATAATCTGGCTCTCTAACCATTAGGCCACAACTGTCTTTGACCCAATACATCAAATATTGCCTACTAAGTGGACAAGAGTAACGATATGCAATTGCTCAAATACTTCACTATTAACATCCTTTAATTGTTGGAAATTGTAAGGTGTGCATATTCATCCAGTGATATTTGGAGACGTTTTAATAAACCTAATTCAAAGTATACAGTATTCAATATAAATACATAAAATTTAACAATAACAGTTTACATTATTTTATTAAAGATAATAATTTTAAAAGTTTAAATAATAAAGTTAATAATAAAAGTAGTTGTGAATGCTGAATCGCGATGGGTGAGATTGGAAATGTAATAGAAATATTGCTGTAAAATTATAATATATTATAGCCTAATCTGTGCTTCCACGCCCACTTGACGCTCATCAAAAGCGCAGACAACCCCAAATGCTTAGTAACATTTCCTTAAAATGAACCAACCCTGGAACATTAACCTGCTCCGGAGCAGGTTATCTTCAGAGAGTAAGTTGCTATGGTTACTTACATACCCTGAAAGTTATTTCCATTTTTGGAACCACAAATTGAGGTTACCAGCTAACTAACCCTTAAATTTACCCAGGTATGTCACATAACCAGCTTTCTGGAATACCCTCCAGAGACTCTTCAAAGTAAATGAACATTTCAATGATGCCAGAAATCCACAGGCATAAGATGCGTTATTGAGAATTTAGTATTTTCATTTTGGTATTTTTAAGACTCATTTATTTTCAATAAGTTTATTGTTACCAAATAAAAAAATCCATTAGGCAATTACTTTTGGAATTTGTTCTTAACTATTTTTATTTTAACAATTATAATATGTGAGGCATTATAAAACATACAGTATCTACTCTACTTAACTGATGTGCTTTTTATTTAGAGAACAAGAAGAGTATTTCGAGAATAATCGCACTAGAGGGCAGTGACGTGTTTCATATGCATCGATTGCAAGTGGAAAAGTCCTCCTTTATCCAATGGTGAAATCTGTACTATTCCTTATATTTAATGAATTATTTATTAGAGGTCATCTTCATAATCATAAATACGAGGTACAAAAACATTAGTACAGCCAGCCGAGTAAAGAAAAGGGCATGTTCAAACTTCGTTCAGATATTATTATTTTTATTGAGAAAATTACAGAAAAATAAGTGAATAGCTGTTCTGTGAAAGCAGGGCCATAACCAACACAGACAACAATAAAACACCATTAGTATTAATGTTGGTTAATATGTTTTTATTTATCCCAATTTTAAAACGTTTTCATATTTTATTGACGCGTGAATTCACAGGACTTTTAGTTTGACATCAATTATGACAACTTTACCTGGCTAGCGTAATCAGAGCAAAATTTAGCACGAATAGAGTTATACTTTAAAGTTAAAAGAAAACGGTTCACCTAATTGTACACCACGCCAAGGAAAGAAAAGGTAATTCACATCTGTTGTCTGATTCAGGATATTTCTCATTATAACCACTTTGTTTTGGGTTGTCTTGTTTTCATTTCTTCGTTCTATCAGAGATGTGCTGTTTTGTCTGACTTCACTACAACCATAACGTTTTTCAGCATATTACGACGTTGTTTAAGCTAAATGTGAATTTAAATTTGAAGTAAGAGTCATTTAAAAGTTTTCTGAATGATCAAGGGACCATATAAAGAGTATCGTAGCATTGACAGGAATTGTAAAAAGTGATAAGAAGGACACACAGGTGAAGCTTTGCGAAGCATTGAGGCTTTCCCCTCAAGTGCATCACAAAATGGTTCGTTAATCGTTCCTCGAAGCTCTTCAGAACGGTGCACACTAGCGCCATCTTGTGGTCAAAGGGTGGTAAAGCTGTGTTCGTTTATATTTTTAAAGGGGTCATATAGCGCGAATACGTGTTATTCTGTGTCTTTGGTGTGTTATTAGTTGCCCATGCATGCATTAGACACGTAAAATTGCAAACAATTTAGTGTCGGAACAAAATATGCATTCTATCTAAAAGCGAATGCTCACCCAGACCTGCCTGAATCGCCTTGTGTAACCACACCCCCACAAAGCTACGTCAGTTCGTGGTATGAGTTGACTAAGACCGCCAAAATGTATACATAAGTAAGATGGGCATACCTGTCAGTACAATTGCGTTGGAACCTAATGTTCCAAATATGGTAAGAGGCGTTACATTTCCGTCACACGCTTGCAGTATTCGACCAATCACTACGCATTGGTTAACTGGCCAATCACAGCACACCTCGCTTTTCAGAGCTATGAGCTTTGTAAAAATTCCGCGCGTTTCAGAGAGGCGGGGCAAAGAGGAGAAACAAATGTGCGGTATGTGGAAAATACAGCGTTTTTTTTAACCTTAAATCGTGTATACAGATTGCATTACATCTAAAACAAACCATAATATTCTTTTCAGCCGTGTCATATCACCCCTTTAATGTTTCATGTAATACGTCACTTCACATCAATAAAAAACTTTTTTTGTGTGTTAGTGTTAATGTAACGCTTAGGCCTAGGCTATACATACTGTATGAGTCTATGACTAAATTAAAAAAGAATCACTTTTTTTTAAACAATATTTTTATGAATTGCTTCGATCAGCATATGCAGTTATTCACAGAAACTTTTGTCTTAGTCCTGTAAGTTCATAAGCAAGGCTCATGTAGACATACATGACAGAATAATATAAAATGATTGTATAGCTGTGACGTGATGAACTGGGGACTTGACATTTTATTTGGTGGGTAATAGAAAAATCCAAAAATGTCTATTAAGGAACAGGATGCGTTCAACAGTGCAAGGCTATTTCTTTATTATTTACTAATTTCGCTGCCTTTGGGATATTCTTTCACACGTGAAAGCGAGCCAAGGGTTCGTGAAATGTTTCAAAACGTTTAAAAAAAACTAAACACTTGTAAACCTATTTACTGCCTGCTAAGATAAAAAAAAACGTGACACAAACTGTAAACTGTTCACATTTAAACCACATATTTGATTGAATGTGCAGCTGTTGCCGGTTATTCAAATAACAGACGTTGGGCGACGCAAAGAATTGTGGGTTATCTCTAGCAACGAAGGATACAGCTCATGTATCCTCAGAATTCCTGTCAAAGAAGGTCGCATTTGAAGGGTGCCTCCGGAGAGTCCTACCTGATTTTATGAAACGAGACAGCTTCAATGACGTAGCAGCCTTCGAATGAGACCTCTGGGGGACGCAGCCTTACGAAATGTGACACAGCCAATGGGTTTTGTTAGCCGTTACGGGTTCTCCAACTGGAAGTATTACAGACCCTCCCATCTCTATAATAAGAGTATCTCTGGCAAAATCCGACAGGCGGATGACATCAAAGTACCGCGAGAGCGATTCGAAAAAACATAAAAAGTTTGCTTTCGAATCGCTATCAAGTCGAACAAATGAGTTTGGTAAAAACGGAGGTCAGAGCGAGGTGCAGATGGCCGGGTCAACCGAAAGTGGGTGGGACTTAAGCCGCAAGTGGGCTGTGGCATTAACTCCTCCCACCTGCCGTTCTCTGGGCTGCAACGACCACTACTTGAAACAAAACAAGCTCCGGTACAGTGCTTCACTGTGAGATGCTTTGTTTTTTTGATACAAGCTTAGAAGCCTCGGTGTCAAACGTCATATCACTACACACAAGTAGACATATGCCCGCCCGGTTAACCGAAAATATATATCACGTGATTTATGCACAACTTGTGAGTGAAGTACGGTAAAATGCTGCTGCATCCGAAAGCCAGAGTGCGCTCTCGTGCAGAAACTCCTAATACGCACTGCAGAAGAAGACCGTAACACACGTAGTAGTAGGAAATGCCTAAGGACATGTTTTTATCACCGATCCTCAAGCCTCCTCAGGTATTTGTATGATAATAAAGTATATTTATAATGATCATGTTTGACGGGTGTTGCTTTTTCAAATGCACGTTATAAGCAACTCAAACTCGCACTGCTTTTAGATCGAGCAGCATTTCTACTGATCCCAGAGCCGTGCTTCACGGACAAGCTACGCATCAATAAAATAAACGATACCTTGCATTATCGCAGCCAGCTCGGTTTCAGCAGGATTTGGTGGTAACCGCGGTTAACCGGGCACATGTCTACACACAAGTAGTTTCTTTTTATATAATCCTATTTACGTAATTCAAATTCATTACCAACTTGAATTTAAAAATATAATTAAGCAATAGCTGCCATAAATTAATTTAGTATCAAAAGACATTACAAATCAGACCGTCAGTTTGTTAAATTAAACCGCTGCATTCTGAGCGACTGAAGATCAGCTAGCTGTTTGTACATTTGTTTAATTTGTTTGAGGCGATCAGTCAGCTCTGACTAATTGTACACACTTTTGGTAGATTAGACATGGCGCTTTGCTCCTCTTCATTTTGAGTAAATTGCTCACAGTGCAGTGTATTTGCATGCATAGGTGAGAACAAAAGGATGCTGTGAAAGAAAGCTATCGGCTGTGTATAAAAGCCATTTAAGTTATTGTAAAAACTTGTTGTTTCATCTCTGCTTTCATTATTTTTCATTATCAGTATTAGCAATTGATATAATAAGTCTTAGTTTTTTGCTTAATACACTTATTGTTTGCTCAAGCAAAGTCCAGGTATTTTGAACAACTGTATGACTTTTCAATTACCGCTGCAATAATTGGTTCCTGTGCGTAGATTGTAAATATTGTAAATATTATGTTTTACGGTGTTAAAGGGATTGTTCCAGCTGAGAAAGACAATAGCACCCTCTGAGATTGCTTTAGGGCTGCATGGGTTGTCTTGGCAGGATCAACCTGAGATTGAGAAGGTGTATGAAAGAGAGAAAGAGAGAGAGGGACAAACATCAGCACCATCCACTGCATGGTAATGCATTGACTTCCCTCTTTAAGAAGACCATGCAGCTCATTAGTAAACCCAACTCTTTAATTTTGCCTCATCCCTGATAATGACCAAATGACTTCCATAGTGGAATCCTGCTCACCGCTGTGCTTCTCTAATGGCCACTCTCCTCTGTGATTAAGAGCAAACAGCCTCAGACCTGTGTAGACTTTTGTCCGCTAGAGAGAAAGTGAAAAAGGCCAAAGGCTTATTTCGTGGTTTTAAGCAATAGCAAGAGAACCATGGCAGGGTGTTACAACACATGGAAATACATAGTAAATATTCAATGCTGTTTATAGTAAAAAAAAAAACATGGTTTATTCACAGTAAATTACCTCTTCACCAAACTGTTATTAATTGCACCTCACTAACTTATAGCTGGCCATTTTTGTTGCATTTTTGGGATGTTTACTGCATCTATCCTATAGAAAGATATTTGAAAGAATGTTAGCAATTTTCAGTTCTGTGACATCATTCACTACCATAGTAGAAAAAAGTACTGTATATTTATTTGTTCTGCTGAAGAATTTAGGAAAGCAAATAGTTCTGGGTGACCTTTGACTACCATTTTAATTGTTACTACTATAGTAGTCAATGATGTCCCAGAACTGAAAATTGCTACACTAATCCAAATATATCTTTGTTCAGCAGAACAAAGAAATTTATACAGACCTGGAACAACTCGAGGATGAATAAAAGATGACAGAATTTTCATTTTGAACTATCTCTTCAATAATTTTAATTTTGTGATAATTGATATTTCCTCTCTGCTTATTTTGTGCTTGGTCTGCCCACTTTGAGAGAGTTTGTGGTTTCAGCAACATTTTACCACAGACAATATCGGAGCTTTCGTTAGCATTCCTGTCACTGTCAGTGGCTTTGATTTATAATTAACTATTTTTGGATCAAATCATTATGTACTGTAGTTGCTCTTAGGTAAGCAAACCTTGGAAACATTTTCTTAGAAAAAGGGTCAGCGCATCTCTGCCAGCAGCGCTGGGATTTGTGTGCAATTTATAGAGCAGGAATTTATCAAATGGTATGATCTCTTAGGCAAGTTTTCTTTGGCAGCCAAGAAGTAATGCAAACTGAGACAATACTAATTTAAAGGAATGATATATTAGCACCATTTTGGCCGCTGAAACAGATGAACGACTTTGCTGAGTGTCTATCCTTCATGTGTTCCCATCTAAAGAGATGCTCTAGACACAATGAATTAAATATAAACAAAAAGGTGTTCAAATGAAAGAGAACTCTCTTAAGTACTACTTGCTCCGTACAGTGGATGTATTTCAGATAGAATCTCCTCTTGATTAATGTCCATTTTTGTATTTAACTATTGACTTTACCCACTACTCTCAATAGTGTGCCGACTATAATATAGCGGAAACAAATTGGAACTAGAGTTGTTTAAATGCCATCTGGCTATTCTCTATTTTTAAATTACTTCATTGTCCATAATATGTTATGGGGGTTACAGTGTAACATATTAATATTTAGATCCGAACATGATGAGGTTGGACTGTTAAATTTGATTTTTTAGCTGGTGACTATGATATTGATTAAAACCACCGTAGATAAATTACCCCTGACTGAAGCCCATTATTCACCTTTAACCTCCATTATTCATTCTGTCAGTTAACTTGTTTTTTTCTTGAAGTTCAATCTGTATTTTCTGACATTGTGACCGAGCAAAGTGATACTGTTTTATAAATGCATATCAATTTAAACAGAGTTAAATAAGTCTCCGTTGTTTCTTAGCTGTTGTTCATTTGATGCTTTATACTCTTGCAATATTTCACCTTTAGTAGGCAGTGAAGCTGTGAAAACACACCAGACGGTTAATACAATATGCTGCTTTTATGCATGCGTGTAATGGATTACCCCGTGTCCATGATGAATTATTGGCCTTGTCGCTTCCCTTTTCATCTGTTATATTTCATAGTGAATAGACGTTTGGTAAATCAGTTTGTTTCCAAACTATTAGGCAGTTTTTATGCTTGTACTTTCTTAAGAGAATATGTGACCCTGGACCACCAAACCAGTCATAAGGGTCATTTTTTTTAAAATAGAGATTTAAACATCATCTGGAAGCTGAATAAATAAGTTTTTTTATTGATAAAAATCTGGAATCTGAGGGTGCAAAAAAAATCGAAATATTGAGAAAATCACCTTTAAGTTGTCCATCAGAGGCACTGCAGCAGGCCGATGCTAAGAAGAAACAGGTTTGTTTAAACGCTCTCTATTGGCTTACCGCTGACATGATGTTGTGGAGAGTGGATTAACATTAACCTGAGTAGATGAAAGCTGAAATTCTAAGCTTTACATAGATACCAAACATGAGTGTGTAACTTCAAAGAGCAGGCAGCAGCGAGGGAAGTTTGTAAGCATGTTTCTGGCCATTTTTGTTCACGATTTTGCTGCATCCACTCAGAAAAATTAAGTTTTGAGATATTTACGGTTGGAAATGTACAAAATATCTTCATGAAACATGATCTTTACTTAATATCAATGATTTTTGGCATAAAGAGAAAAATCGATAATTTTGACCCATACAATGATGTGTTGTTGGCTCAAATATATCTGTGCAGCTTGTTTTGTGGTCCAGCATCACATACTGTATATGTCTCCTTAAAGCCAGTTAACCTTGATCTTTGACTTTGCACAATTAGGCACTAAGTTTAGGGATAAAGGCACAAAATGTTTGGGCTGAACCAGGGCTGTAACAATATACCGGTATAGTCAATAATTGTGATATTAAAAACCATGATTACTGATACTGTGTTTATTCTTCACATGATAATATCGTAAATAAATAATTCCGTACCCGTTTAAAGTTTTGCCTTAAGAGCCACAATGGTTACAATCTCTCTCTCTCTCATCCTTACACTCGAATTTGAAGTCTGATTTGCTGGCCAAAAAAAGAGATAAAATATAAAAAGCAAAATTGAAGATAAATTTGACTTATTCCATTATTTGTTAATTAAAAAAAGATAACATAATAATTGTTACCGTGAAATATTTTGGCCACAAACATAACCTTGAAGTGAAAATCTGATATTGTGATAGCCCTAGGCCCTTCTTCGCTGATAGCACTTTAATCTTGCTTTATAATTGCATCTTTCTGTAGTGTCTGATTTCACTCGTGCTATCAAGGTACATTGTTTCTAACTGATCATCTCCACAAATTACAAGGAATAGTGTTTTAGCATTTTTACTTGCACTTGAGCCGATCAGTGTAGTTTATTTCAGTGTTTCACCCACTGATAGGAAAACTGGAAGTGCTACTTATCCGAGCCTAGCAGAATACATTTACAGTTGCAGAAGGAAGGTGAACTGCGGCATGTATCTATAACGTATGCCGCTATATATATATAACCACCCAGACTTTGAGTTAATTCCTCTTCAGGCACCCTCATAACCGCTGACCCTCTTTTTTTCTATCGCTGGTTTTTGTGAAGGAGCTCGACTGGAGTTTATCAGCTTTCAATTTGCCGTGTTTGAGCTCTAGGGGTCACAGTGCAGCCCCACTACTCTCCCTGGGTTTACAGCTTTTTAATCAACTTCTACAACCTCTTCTATCTATGTGCCTCTAGCCTGAGGGAGCAGAGGAGAGTATA
Organism: Triplophysa rosa; assembly: GCF_024868665.1. Lineage (NCBI taxonomy): Eukaryota > Metazoa > Chordata > Actinopteri > Cypriniformes > Nemacheilidae > Triplophysa > Triplophysa rosa. The sequence continues at coordinate 10,518,201 of NC_079904.1, read as the reverse complement.
GAACTGTATCATATAAAGTACGCCGCGAGGAAAAACGGCCACAGCAGTATCTTAATTCAATTAAACGCTACATGACCCTTGAGCTTTTTGCTGAATCTGTAAGACAAAGAGATACATTTATGTAGTGTGACCTATAGGCAATTTGTTAATGATGAAGCATTTTAATAGTTGATGTTTGTTGTATGATTAGTTGCAGTACAATAGTACAAATTTTGCAGGCTTATAGGGCTGAGAGGGACACTTAAAAAGTAAAGTTTAAAAAATACTGACAACCACAAGTCCAGGTGTATTTGTTACAGCTGAACATTTTAACCTAAAAGTGCAAGTTCAAGCAAGATAGCCACAGGCACCATTAATAAAGCAGGAGGGAAGAGGAAGTGTCAGCACTGAGCCTTGCACAACTTTGGGTCACTCTCAACTCTCAAATCAATATAAGCTGTTACAATTTCACAGTTGGTCATGCTTCACTGTTTGACATTTGCTCCCTTAGTGCTGGTTGGGAGAGTTTCTGAATGTGAGGCAGGACAGGAAGAAAGAGGTAGAGGGAGGCCTGTTGCCAAGTGGGAGCTCATATTGACACCTCCGATTCGCGGCTCCACTTGGCATGCAGTCGACGGTGTCCGCAGCAGAGTAGCTGCAAATGAGTCCAGTCTATCTCGCGGTTCCCCAGGCGGCAAAACAACCCCTGTCCTCACCTCCATCATAGCATCCTAGAGGCCCTCAAGGCAGTGATATACAAACTTTAACTTTGCCTGCCTCAATAGGGGGCGTCATGTATAATTTAACAGTTCATGTATACAAATGCCCTCTTCAACACGTTGTTAGGCTTAGTGTGAAAATGAGTGGAATGGTGGAATACTGTCACATGTCTGCGTACTTGATTGGAGCTCTTTGCTTGTTTTCTAGAACTTTATGGTAAGACTTAGAGATTTAACGGTAAGAACATTTCACATCGCGATTATAGTCAACAAAATTATCACGGTTATCAGTATTATCGTGTTTTCTTAACACTGTGCTGGAAATGTCCAAAAAGTTATGATACCAAGTTTTATATTGATGTGACTTGTTAAAAGCACCTTTTGTTGTCATAAACATCAAATAAATAACATTAATATTAATACTTGCACAATGGGGTCATTAGGTAAAAGTTTCTCTTGTTCAGGTTGAACACAACCTTAAGTAAATCAGACATTCGTTTAAACGCAACACAAATCAGAAAATAATCTGTCTGCATGTGTCGTGTGTAATCGGATGTTCTTTAGGACCCAGGAGACACTTGCAGTCATAAGAGCAATCGCCAAAGAAACTTTAAAATCATCAGTCTGTCTAAAGAAATTTGAACTAAACGTGTTTCAGTATATTTCCTCCAATATGCACATTTTTGGACTAAAAGCCCTGTGATCACAAATAAACGGGAGCAGACGTGGCTGAATATGTATGTCTCATGTCAATAACATATTTCGCTTGTTTATTTTGCACTCCTGACATAAATTAACAAAACCGCATTTCATAATGCACCTCTGTTGTACTGTTGCTAACTTCGGTTGATGCTGGACAGTATTTACCGTTAGTAATGATAAGTTGGTAGCCTACAGTTTAATGATAACCGTTGGATGTTTTTATCGTGGTTTATCATAAAACCGGTTATCATTACATCCCTAGACAATGATAAGAATAGGATAAATGTAATCTATTAAGCCATATATAAAGGTATTATATAAAGGTGTGGTATAGTGCTTACAGGGATTGTTCACCCATCAAAAAATTCTAATCATTTACTCACTTTCTTGTCATTTCAAACCTGTATGACTTTCTTTCTTCTGCACACAAAAGAAGATATTTTGAAGAATGTTGGTGTAGCGAGGAAGGCAGGACGAGAGCCGTGGGGCAGGAAGGCGGGTCCTTTTTTTTTTTTTTTTTTTAGTATCAGCTGTACGCGCACCGGTCCCTCCTTCCTGCCCCACGGCTCTCGTCCCGCCTTCCTCGCTACAGTTGGTAACTGAATAATGGCGTACCCATTGGTTGTGTGTCCATATGATAGAAGTGAATGAGTCCCACAAATCTTCTAAATATCTTCTTTTGTGTTCTGTGGAAGTCAGTGGTTTCAAAGGTTTGAAATGACGAGAGGGTGAGTAAATGATGACAACAGTTTTGTGCAGAAGTGACACACCTTTAATACTTTGGGATGTTTTGTCCCACGGTGTCACATTGAATTCCAGTGGCTATGGATGTATGCCGATACAATTTATTTTATTTGATTCTAGAGGTAATATTGACCTCTCATGGCTGGATCATCAGGTTCTGATGGTTGACTGCCTGCCCTGCAGTAAAGCACCTTGATAATCCGTCACTAATGTGGCACCAGGCCATTGGCTGTTTACCCCACATTTTGCCAAAGTTATTCAGCAACCCATCTATCACCGGGGTAAGATGCTGTTCACCCTGGGGAGTGAGTTGAAGATTTACCGCTACACACTGATACATGTGCAATTTGTGTGTGTGTGCATCCAGGTATTTCTGAGAGAAAGTTTCTAAGCTTCTAGTAAAAAACTGACAGAACAACCAGAGCGTTCTTACCAATATTACTGTATCTGTTGGCTCAGCTTTGGGTTTTCTGTGGCATTGTATGTGAGACTGTGCAGAGTAAAATTGGAAATCACTGTAACAGTACAAATGACTTCCCTTAAGGATGTACAAACTCATCCATTATGCTTAAGCGTGTACAAAAGCTTTTGCTGTTTCCATGTACTTGCTGTTTCCAAGTAACGTAGGACATTCTCTATCACAAGCCATTTATCTTGTAGTATAATGCCAACATTATGCTTTCAGTGTGAGGAGGTTCCAAATGTAGTGAACACCTTGATCCAATGTCAATCCCGGCTGTTTTGTCCTCATGGGATTTTTAATGTTTACTAACGTAAAAAAGCCTACCTTTAATTGTTTGTCTCATCCTCCCAGTGAGATCATTTCTTTCTACTTCCTGTGGCCAGCAAGTGGTGGGGCTTGAATCAGCCATGCTGTGATCAATAGAGAGGCGGGAGGAGAAAATTACTTCCCTCTCTTGCTGGATTGTAGATTGGCTTTTCACATCTTCATTTTGGGCTATGCAGTGCAGTTTGGTTTCAATGGCTGGCAGTGTTGGTAGGTGACACAGCATCTGATTCGTGTGGATGAATGGCACATTTCAGTGGGAGTAATTTCTGCTGGAGAAAGGCAGGGTGGACTACACTTTTAGGGAAAGTGCTTTGTGGACGTGGTAGCTATCAGGCAGACCTGATAGTTTGGGAGAGTGTCAAGACATCTTTGGAATAAAAGAGAAAGCTGGTTGGTAAAGCTTGATCTAAAGCTGGGTCCTTTGTTCATAATAAGCAGGGATTAAAGCAAAGTTTGGTGCTGTTTTGTGCATCAGCCCGAAACCAAAAAATGCATCCTGCCATTGACGCCAGTTCCTGGTTGTTCTTCAGGATCTAGCCTCTATCTTTGATAGACTGAATGTGACAAAAGTCACACATTCAAAAAAATCTTCTGTTGGTTTCTCAGCATGCTTCAATTGGCCTTTTCCCAGGGGACAATTTTGTCATCCTTTTCAGAGATGAGTTTACCTCACTTGGTATAGGATGCAGGAAGTGGCTGATTTGTGTTGTCTGAATGCTATTCAGAGCTTTGTATGCTCTGCATTGCTGACAGCAGCCCCGGTGGGACTGGTATATACCACCAGCACAGTTTTGAGATGGCAGTGGGTCTGGTGAGAATTTGACAGCCCTACAGTTAATCATAATTTATTGCCATGATAATTACATTTTAATGTTAGCCCAGCACTAATTGTCCCCTGAGGTTTGGCCAGAGGACCAACAGGGACTGAATAGAGAGAATCCAAGTACACACGTGGTTAGTCATATTTTAGAACATAAGGATTTGACATTATAAGCGTTTACTCCTTTGATCTCGAAAAGCATTGATGAGCGCTCTATTAAAAAGTGTTTCTCTGTGTCTCGGAGGCTCTGACCTCAATTTCCAGAAGACGCAATGATAAGCGGGTTAAAACGCAAACCTTCCCATATACGCTCAGCTCTGGATAAACCCAAACTAATGAAACCCACGGGATCATGTTCCCTGTAGATTTTATTGCAGAAAGTGTTCCTGAAGGTATTGTTTGTTAGACATTTCTGGTTGAACACCATATGCCTCATTCTGCAGACTGTAGGTTAAATTAAGGATATATCCACTCTTCCGGGCCCATATCAATAAATTGACTGAAATGACTCTCGCAGGTATATGTTTCCAGGGATTCCCTATTCCTTGTTGCTTTATTATGTGTCTTCACTCTGAAGCTTCCCTATTGTTCATAATAGAAACGGTAGTCTTAGATGAGTGAACCAGCAGCAGTTTAGAAGCACGTAAAATCTTAGTAAAAACCTTAGTGATTAGTTCTTAGTGCTCATTCTGTGAACAAATTGTAGTATTTGTAACACTTATCACACTGTTTGAATGTGGAAATATTAAAGCAAATCTTTGTTACCTCTAAAAGGTGTGTACACATTTGGAGGCTTCAGGGCCCTTACTGTGTCCTCTGTTTTTTTTGTAAGGCTTGTACGCAGTCATTTTAAAATGATCAAAAGAAAAAAAACGTTTTATGACTTGGTCTTTGCTCAGCAGTCCATCAATGTGATGACATTTGCCTCTCTACACCTAACCTATTGCAGTACACATTATGTTCTCTGTAATCATGTACTTCTATTTCATCTTGCATCTTTCATCTTGCATGCAGAATAGATTCAAAGACTTGAAGATTTTGTGAGCCTTGATACGCTTAACTCTAAACAGAAAGCAGGGCTCTGTGACAGCCTGTATATGTATAAAGCACTTATTTTGACACTATCTAGCTTGATTTACTGATGACAAATTATCATAAAATGTTTTACAGATGAAGACACTTGATGTTTGTTCTGGTAGCAAAGCCATTGAAGGGCTCTAGAGTGCGACCTAATTTCTCAATGGTGCGACTAAAAAAAATCTGAGGTCGCACTGGTGCGACCAGCCTTTCGAGGGAAAAAAAGTCTCTGCTAAAGTCTCCCTGTGGTTCAACAACAGACACATTAGGCCCATATCGTGGTCTAAACCAATCAGAGATAATGAAGGGCGGACCCCCCTCTGATTGGCCGTGGTCCAGATATTCCTGTACCTGTGTGTACGTTTGAAAATGCTGTTCTGTAGTTGGACAGAGAGGTGAGTAGCCTAGGCCCGTCAGATAAACCGAGTGGATGTAGCCACAAAGATAACGAAATGTGTTGCAAGTATTGTATGCATGTGAAGCTAATGCAGGAAACACGTGTTTAAACTTTAAGCACTGAACTATTGTATAAAGATCTCTAACAATACTGCAAAGCATACAAAACGTTATACATCACGCTAAATGCTATTTATTTGTAAGTCGCTATTGATAGAAGCCAAACGTGTATCAATGCAGCTTTCATGAAGAATAATCACTAAAAGCCTTCAGGTCTCGCGGGTTGTTTGATATATGCGCGCGCCCAGAGAGTCAGAGCACAAAATACTAAACGGAGTTCTCTTTCACTCCTTCTTACTCTGAGACGGACATATTAACACAAAATAACCTAAAAATTCCCATATTAACAAGAAACCTTGTAAAGGTATTCAGTTTGTTTCGTGACCAAACAGTTGGGAAACAAAACACGTGTTCCAGTATATTGCGCGAGCTCTTAAAGGGGCAGCAGCATAATAAAGATCTCTGTTTATAATGTTCATCAAACAACAACGGACGGGCCCAAAAACACTCACTGATATTAAAGGAATTGTGTTCTCTTATAGGAGTCGTTCACAACAAATAAAGGAAGAAAGTAGCTTTAAGAAAGATGTGCTTTAAATATGGTAAAGTGTTGAAAGAGAGTTTACATACAATAAAAATAATTCAATCATAAAAAATGATTTGTATTAATTTCTAATTGATTTATTAATGTATTAAACACATTATAATGAAGTTTTAGTGATTCTTTTTTCTTACCTCACCCCACGTCTCTGGTGCTATGAAATTAAGGGCTGGTGCCACCAGGGCCACCTCTCTCAAGTGTTAGTCTAGAGCCCTGCTTTCTTGTAGAATTGTGCTTCAAATAAAGAACTTTATGTTGACCAGATTGTTAGTTAATTATTTACAAGTCAATATTGCCTATATGGACAGCGATTTAAAAAAAAAGTGAATTTGTAAAACGATGTGTTAAATGCGATGCGGTCAAAAATTTGGGTGCACCTAACTTTTGTAACTTTTTAGGCGCACCAGTGCAACCAGTGCAAAAATTTAGTCTAGAGCCCTGCATTGGTGAGATCCAGTCTTTAGGGTTTTTGTTCTCTTGCTTCAAAGCATGTTTTAAGTGCAAATAATGTTTTCATAATTATTATAGGCGTAATTTGTGGATGGGACAGGTGGGACATGTCCCCACCACTTTTGGAAGAAATTAAGAAATGCTTGCCGAAGGTGTGCATTGTTTAGGGGCAGTTATATTTGCTGAAGACAGAGGGCCGCGACTCCAGAAACGCAGCCATAAAATGCGTGCATCATCCGTGCTTGCGGCGTTTGCATGTGCATCCAGTGTCCAAGCACAAAAACACGTAAACCAATGAACAAGTGAATTTTTAGTCATAGGAATAAACTGTTTTTAAGTGTAATGCACCACAACAACCAAGTGACCTTCCCCAAATGACAGTTGGGGAACTACATACTGTGAGAGCTGGAGTCAAAAAGCAGAGTAGCCAATGGACGACTGCCCACTATATATCATAAATATTATTTATTACAGAAACAATTTATTAAAGTATATTGTTTTTGTCGTCTTTGTCTCCACCACTTTTTTAAAACAAAGTTATGCCACAGATGATTACCCATTTTTTTCAAGGACATGATGAAATGGCTTTTTCTTTAGAAGGCTCCTTTATGGATGTGTGGAAGACCTGTGCTTGCTTTTGTGTTAGGTGGCCATGGTTCATCACTATAAAACTGAAGTTATTGCTTCAGACCTCTGTGCCTTCCCTGCTACCTTAACATCCTGCTAAAATAAACCACTGGGGCTATAAAAGCAGGAAACAGTTAAGGCACTTTACAGTGGCCGCATGCAGCGCCTGTAAATCTAGTGGCAGTCGTTATGTCTTTGAGCCTGCTGTGACTGCATCAAATGAGAGATTTATACTGTGATAATGACAACTTTGGTCTGGAATTTTTAAGTAGTTGATGGTAGCCCACATACATCCACTTTTGAATCTGACATCATACAAGAGACCTCATTCGTGAGACCCCCATATATGCTTGTTAGGAGGTAGCAATCATAACGTGTTTCAATGCCTGAAGGTATGTCTTAAATGTTTTGGTAGTTTTGCTTCTAATTCCGGAAGATTTTGCTGTTTTTTTTAAGCCTCCATTATGTTATTGCCTTTAATGTGAATATATTTTCTATGTGGTAAAAGCTAGATTAGAGTTTGTAACTTTGCGCTTGGGTGAATCACCAGATTTTGGGTAGTCGGAGTTAAAGGATGATGGGTATGCTGGGTACCAACTAGGGATGTAACGATTCACTCTGCTCACTCATTTTTTTTATATAAAATAAGTTTGAAATTAAATGAACAAGCCCTTTTATTATTTTTCAAATTTTCTTTGTAAAATAAAAATATATTTTATGTCAAATCACAAAACTAAATTGCAATTTTAAAATGAATTCCATATCAAATGGGATTTTTTTTTCATTTTTAAAGAAATATCAGCATATATCCACATTTTCTAAGTTTGCAGTAAATACAGCGGCCCCTGCTGATCTAAACCTGTATCGCAATTAATTTAACATCTCAAACGACTTGAATCGTCACATATTATAATCGATTTCAACTGGCTCACGATTAAAGGGCCGTTCACATTATAACGATAACTATAAAGATAACTGTAACTATAACTATATTTGCATCCATACCAGCGGACGATAACAATAACGTTATGTTTATTTTAAGCCTGCGTGCTGCAGTGTTCTGTCACTAAAATGAATGTAGATGACCTGCTGATGCTTTCGTTTTCATTCCTGAACGTCTTTTCTCCAAAATATGACAGCAAAGGCTGGATGCTCTGACTGAAGGCTGTGCACTCATGTCTAGGATGTAAAGCATATATTTTGCCAGCTTGCTGACTCATAAGCGTTACATATATAATATCCCGCCGTAAATGCACCGTTTTCCGACCACTACAGTCTTTAATTCTGACATAAAAGCCGCGTTGCGATCACCAATAGTCAAACATTATCTGCCAGAAACTGTCTGACAGTATGTTTTAGTGATCCCAACGATATCGTTCTCTGTATCTTTATCGTTATAGTTATAGTGTGAACCCCGCTATTCTCCTGAATTAAGAACTATTTTTAAAACGTTATTTTTCATATTTATTGTTATAGTTATCGTTATAATGTGAACGTCCCTAATGAACAAAGTGCGCATAATGATGTTCATTAAAGATAATCAAAATATTTTAGACTGCTGTATATTTCTTGCTTGGGTGTCATAAGCATATGTTTTTTGCACTGCAAAAACCACATTCACTCACCAACAGCTTCAATGGTGCAGTGAGTAAGACTCGTGATTTTTACACTATCGCGATGGCGGTTCGAATCCACCTTTCCCATGTCTACATATTCACATCACATATTAAATCATGCAGGCATTTATTTTCAACAAAATGAAGAAGCTAAAATAAAGGTGTTTAATAATAAAGTGTATGGTAAGGTTAGGGGTAGTAGTGAGGTCTTTAATGTCGACATATGCCAATAAATTGGCAATTATAATTTGTTTATAATATATTTTCATTTGGATGTCACAGATTTTGCACTGCTTCAACCTCGCCGCTACTTACGCAATAAACTGCACTGCGAAAAAGGTAAGACGTGTTTTATATTTAATCCTGTTTGCTGTTAATTTCAGTTAATGTTTGGCGTATATTTTAGACTCATACCCGATTAACGTTGTCGTTGGTGGTTTGGCTGTGGTTTGAAGCGATTGTCACACACAGTATAAATGACAGATGGTTTAGTATCATAGATATTTTGTTGGAGTCGCCCTTTTGCTGCAGAATTAGAGCTTTAAAAGGCACATTTTAAATGATATGAGAGGGTAAGGTGTGTTATCTGTAAGTCTCTGTGCATGTTCGTGCATTCTTTCAGTTTCGTGGATTCTTGTACACGTTTTGTTTAGATATGATGTGGTATAATTTATGGTTCCATTATTTGCCATACCCTGGGTTTTGGTGAAACGCCACCACTGCCTAGTACCCACACATTCAGGTATTTTTTGTCCTTTATAGCTTTAGCATGTTTGTAGCAAAATAGATGTAATATATATTATATTTAATTGATAATCTATGTGTATGCTTATTAATGTTGATTCTTTATTTCCTTATTCTCTACACCGGACGCGACCAGCACGACACGACAAAAGACATTAGAAATGCATTAGATTATAATTTAAAATTTTGTCCACACTGGATGCTAAGCGACAAACCGTGCCTGTCGTGTCCGGTGTAGACGCGGTGTTACTATTTGACCGGAGGACTCAAGAGAGAAAATTTCTTAAGGTGGTTTTAACAAAGTGGGGCAGTAATGGCGTAGTTTTGAAGGCTAAAACTCAGAAACAAGTTTTCCATTAGCACTTCATGTTCCCTCATCCTGAAGTGAATGGAATTTTGGTTTATATGCTTGAAAAAGGTCTGTGGTTAACACAAGCTCAGTATATTTTCCTGTTTTGTTCTACAACAGCATTTTTCAAATACTAGAGTTTGTGTTTAGATGCACTGTCATCTTATTTCCCATGCATCTGCACTGCACAACGTGTGAAATTATGTTCACGGTGTTTAGAATGTACATATTAAACTAGATGTTGCAAATATGACGTGCAGAGTAAGACCTATTTAGTTATTCATTTTCATTTTTTGACAAGAGAATCCAAACATGCTGAAAATATGACTGAATACGGGACAGCTTGGGGCCAGATGAGAGAATATAAAACAAAAACAACACGAGACAAAACAAAAGTAATTGAGGTTGCATAAATTAATGTAATTTCATCAAATATTTATTGAATTTATGATTATTTTTTAGAATTAATCTTCCCATAACAGAGCCTTTCAGAAGGCCGCTGTCAGCGCTGCGAGGGACGTTCACAGAGAAAATAACAAGGGAGGAGAACACAATGGCAGTTTCCATCAGTATCATGCCCTGATTAATTAGTTTGAAGTTATCCATGAAAGTAAGACAATGATAAGGCAAGGAACAAATTAAAGCCTATTACAGCTCTCTCCCTCACAGCATACAGATGTAAATTTGGGGAAAGCTTAAAGCATTTTTCTGCCTTGATTTGTTTACTGTTCATTTATTTCATGTCAGGCTAGTGGCATACAGCAAATCTTGGAGGCACCTCAAGGAAACCATAAGATGGAGACCTGCACGTAATTGGTGATGTCGCAGTTAAACATTTGTATCAGGGGATGAAACCTTATCAGCAAATACTTGACTGTGACATAAATGAGAGGGATGCAATTTTATACTTCTTTTCTGTCCGCTGTGCATCAGTAATCAATATTTGTGCATGACACATTGTGATTCTTGTGTGAATACATTCATGCGTCCTCTGTGTGGCATTAAACACTCTGTGTAAACATGTTATTTTTGCTGCTTTGAAGCTTCGCTTCTATGCTGAGCAGAATCGCTCTAGATAGGCAAATGTATTCATAATATAATTGGCTCATAGAGACTCCCCCCATAGGGCTGAGCTAACCCCCCCAGACAGCCCACCACCACCCCCACGGGTGCTGCAGCAATGTTCCTGTCAGCCAGTTTATCACATCCTTTTTTACAGACGCTGTCATCGCTTTCTTTTTTATCAGCTGTCTTCAAAACACCAGGGTCACGGCCTTTACAAATTCAACATAAACACAAACTCCATTTCTGAACGTTACAGTCGTTCCAAGCGTATAAACACAAGAGCATGAAACTCATCTCTTTGTCAGCCGCTGCATACCGCTCAGTCTTGCTTCTGCTGCAGCTCAATCAATAAGATTCACCTTTTGTCACGCTGTCACCTACTGACCTCACGTAAAGTGTTTCTCTATAAATACCCTGACAGCTGGCTGGTGCACTCTAATTAAGAATTGATCAGGCTGCGATTACCTCACAGGGTCTCCCACCTGAGCCATTTGGTTTTTCAATAGCTACATTCAGATCTGGTAGGGGTTGATGCGGATTAAAAGAAGCCACTGGAAAAAAATGTTTTGCTAGTAAGACCTCCAGGTCAACACTGCAATAAACATTATCATGCAAATAATAAGACTGCTGTCATTGCGTAGAGTCATAAAGCAATGGACCCGTCCTTCTTTTGTTACCGTAATTTGCCCATGTTTGAATTGAGCGTGTTCTTTCATAGGTTTTAACCAGTTTCCTTGTGTTCTTTGAAAGGGACGTGTCAGGTGAGATTGATTTGTTGCTCGTGGACATGGCATAAACCTGGTTTCTGTATATAGAGGTGTCGAGAAAGCTTTCAGAAAGCTCGCCCCACACCATTGGATTCGGCTGTCATGGCGGTAATTGACTGTCAATTGCAAACTCAAATACACCACAGAAGTCTGTGGGATCTGTTAGATCTTGTTACTCCAGTCACATTTGGTGGCAAAATGTCACAGTTCAATTTCTTTATATCTATTTCTCTCTCTATCCTGGAATTAACACACCTCGCTTCGTTTAGTCACCTCTCCAAAGGTTAATTACTTAGCTGGATTATGAGGAGGACATCTCACCACCTCCCTCAGTAAAGGAAAATGCGAGGTCCACTTACTTTTCCTGTTAGGACATATTACGTTTCACATCACTTACATTCATGCATTGTTTCACATTTGTAATGTATTTTTAGATACAGAAAAAAAACAAATTTGTAAAAAAGCCAAATGATCAATTCAAGGGGAAGGCTTACATAAAAAGTGTAGTATTTTCTTTAGGATTGTGGCTAGAGGGAACCTTGGCGTTGTTAGAAGCAACACTGAAGTAGAATGTTAGAAGTAGAAATAATGAAATGGAGGGATTGAAAGGGCCAAAGATAGATATATCATTACAAGAGCATGGCAAAGAAAGCAGAGAGAGGGAAAGCCTCATTAGAGGGTGTGGGAAACTGGCACACAGTTTTGTGTCTCTGGAAAGGACACAGGTGAGAGTGCTTCTTTTAATGACCAGCTTCTGTGATTTTGGGCTTGGAGAGAGCTAATAGGTTGAGAACTGCACCACGAAGTGAGCTCTTCCCACAAAGGGTTCATTTCATGTTTCATTTGTATTGCGGTGCAGTGATCATAATTTGCTTATTTTTTATTTAACATATGAAAATTATGAAAATGTTGATTTGCACATCTAACCCTTTTATACATGAACTTTGAAAACCTCAGTGAGAAATAGTTTCCTTTGCGTTTTTATTGCTTGTAGGGCATTTTTACTGCACCTTTTTGGACATTTCAGGAGGTGACAGTGTATGTATTGGATGATGCAGTAGCGTCCCTTGTATAGTGATTTATGTGCAACTATGCCATCAAAACTCATGCAAATGAGTCATATTTGATTGATTCTTCAGATAATTTCGCTTTTTTCACTTTAATTAAGGCAAGATTCTCACATCAGTATACCTGAACTTTACCCGAACAACTTTGGCTAGATCCATGGGTTCCTGAGTGTGCCATTTGGACAACAATACAAATACAAACAAGGGACATTTTGCATTCTGGTCTTCTTGTGTGCCACGGCATGTGGTGTAACTTTCTCTTTCTTCCATTTTTTCCTCTCCCCTTTTCATAAGATTTAAAGTCAATACAAAATCCTTATAGATATAGCAGCGCCACATTAAGGCTTTAGGAGATATGAATCTGGATCTTTCATGGCTGTCTCTCTCAGGAAATGTGCATAGTGGAGTGAAGAAAAGCATGGAGAGAAAAGGTGTGAGAACAAAAGCTTCTAGTGCCTCTGCTTCATTTTTTCCTTTTTCAGTGTAAACAATGAGACAAGGACAGCTTTTCACCACAGCTCAGTGAGAGATGAAAATGTGCTGTTTTCCCGCACTGTCCTCCATGCATTATTTCTGTTCCTGGTATAAACTAGGGGTGGGAATCGCAGGGTACCTCCCGATACGATTCGATACGCGATACAGGGCTCGCGATACCGATAATATCACAATGCTCCGATTCTGCGATAATCGATATATCGCTTGGCAATTCTATAACAATACATCATTCACGACATCTTTAAATGAAGGAAAAAAGGATCTATTAGATGAGCATTTTTAGTGTGTTGCGACTCTCTGTCTTTAGGTTTGTTTATTCTTCCTGCGGGTGAGAGAGAAAGCGCCGGACTGGAGCGAATCACGAAATTACAGACTAAAAGAAGGTCAAAAGAGTATTCCCAATTTGCAGAGCGTGAGTTAACCACGCCTACTTTTTTACATTCACTACGAAATCCAGGCTCTGGCGCATCTCTAATTTGTTGTTTGTCCGCCATTATGCTTGTATTTCTTCTCTGCTGTGAATGACAATTTCCGTTCATCTGACCATCCGTAATCTGGGAGCGTCACCACAAGAAATATGTGGGTACTGCCGTTCTGGTAAGCACAGTGTAGGTATGAATTTAGATCTTTTGTATTTGAAAAAAAATCGATACTTTGAGCCAGAGTATCGATAACGTCTCGCGGGCTGAAATGTCACGATAAATCGCCATATCGATTTTCCCCCCCACCACTAGTTTAAACGCTCCCTTTTTAATGAAATGCATGCTGTAGGTGGCTTCATTTATCACTGTGAATGTTATCATTATAAATTATCTAATCAAAAAGCTATTATGAGATCTTATGAATATGAAGTAATGTTCTAATTGATTATTATGGAACATTGTAATGAATGACATTACATGTCATGTGATAGTACAGGATGGGGGTCTCCAAAGTTTTGACCTCTCTTATCTCTGCTATATCAATATTTAAAGGGACGGTTTATCCCAGAAATTCAATTAGCCTATATTGTACTCACCCTTAAGCCGTCCCAGGAGTATATGACCTTCTTTTTTAAGCGGACCACAATTGCAGTTATATGGAATAATGTCCTGGCTCTTCCCAAACTGGTAATGGTGGTGAATAGCGGCCATGTTTTTGAAGCTCAAAAAAGCACATATATTTGTCATAAAAATAGTCCATTTGACTCCAGGGATTAACACAAGTCTTCTGAAGCAGAACGATGGGTTTTGTAAATATGTATATGAAAAAAAATATTAACTATAATTTATGGCTTCCGGCAATTGCAGCATGTGCGTTCACGAGAGAGTTGAGTTCTGGCTGAAGTCTGACCTCTGACCCAACGTATGACGTCTTTTATATAAAAATCCCCTGACATTTAAAAAAAAAACGTCTAGTTTTTTACTTTTAATTTGTGAGCGGCGTTTACTTTTGTTCTAACCTCTGTGCTTCCTCATTCGTCTATTCTTACCTGAGTTTCTGCTATGAATGCGGCTTGCAGCTTACGTCATACGTCGCTTTTACCCAGCATGATTCCAGCCATCATTCGAGTACTTTAAGTGCACTTCTTTTTGGAACTTTCAGTGTAAACACACTAACATTACCTAATGGCATAGACTAGTGCATAAGTACAGTAGCCTATGCGATTCGTTATGCACCTAAAATGTTTGAATGTTTTGAATTTGAAATAAACTTAACCTTATTATCAGTTATGATACAATTCTAAAAGTTTGTAACATCATGATTGTTTTGTTTTGTTAATGTCTCAGAACTGTTGAATGAAAAGAAAAATAATGGGAAAATACTTAGAGAAAGAAAAACTGCTCAAAACTTGGGTGGGCACTTTTGTGCTTTATATCTAAATGCACAGCTCTGAATTGAATCACATAATATTCAATTATAATAACAATATATATGAATAACACTAAATCCATCAACTGTCAACTGATTTTTCAACATTAATGATAAACTTCATTGGTTCTCTGTGCGTTTGGCAGGCGTTCTTAGCCAAAGCGACTTAAAGTTGAGCTACAGGAATCCTATTGAGTTATCCCTCAAAAAGATGGGCTATCTTGTTATTTCCATCTCTCATTTGCATAAGTTTAGCATTTCTTACTTTTTGATGGTGGCTTTGTGGGGACTCAAATGTCTTTGTTTTGGTATGTTACAATATTTTTTAAAGGATGCTCAAAATTTAATAAATGCAGCTGCTGGGCATTTTCTCTGGTTAGACTTATTACAAGACTATTTATAATAATGTCAGCTAAGTGGTCTTGTTTCCTTCAGG
Organism: Triplophysa rosa; assembly: GCF_024868665.1. Lineage (NCBI taxonomy): Eukaryota > Metazoa > Chordata > Actinopteri > Cypriniformes > Nemacheilidae > Triplophysa > Triplophysa rosa. Next base: position 10,502,846 of record NC_079904.1, on the reverse strand, counting down.
CGTAAAGGCTGAGTTCCAGAGGCTGAGTGCCCGAGGGGCCACTCTCATCATTAGAGCACTGTGGGAACTGACAACACTTAGGTCAGTCTCTAGGGTTGCACTGGAAGTCTACGAATGAACAACTAGTCATCCACAGCTGTCACTGGTGCACATCTCACTCCCGGAGGATTGACCCCGCTATGGGCCACTGGATTGGAACAGTAAATGGGTATGCAAATTTTCTTCACATTCCTATCGGACTTAAATGAACTCTGGGTGTTGTTTTACTCGACTGGTTAATGTTTCAGAAATGGAAATGGCATTCTGTCATTTCCATACTCCAGCTGATTATAATTTCATGAAGACTTGAAATTGAAAAACCTACTCTGGATGCCGTGTGTGCAAATGCATCGAAAAGATGCACCTCTTGCCTAAAGCGTAAAAATGAAGCTTGCGGTCCAACAGCAAAAGCTTAAAAGGGTTGGAAAAAAGTTGAAAAACAAATGTTGGTACAAAGAAATAAAGCAATCCCAATTTATGCACATAATCATAAGAGGTATTACACACACAACTATGCTTTGGGGAGAAATGTGCAGCTATTTGCATAGTTTCATATTGAGCAGATATGAACAGCGCAGCAGATTGACCTGAGTGGGAGTGGAAGTTTCGCTCTCCCGCACCCACACTCCTCATGTTTCAGATTTCCCCGTCACTTTTAGCAGCTCTGTAAAATTGCTGGGAGGAACCCTGAAGGTGTCTAAGAAAATGCTGTTCAGGAGGAGGATCTACTTCTGGACCCATCTACCTCTGCTCAATATTCTCCTGGCACAATTGGCTATTCACGTCACGCAGCCTCCTGTTGTAGTGAGCTGAAATGGAAAAAAGCAAATTGATACATAGATATGAACATAATTAGACAGATGTTAGACTGCATGATAATCTCTGCAAAAAAAGGCAAATAAATAAAAAAATGCACCATTTATCATACATGTAGATAAGTGTTTCAATCCAGCAAGTACACCATGAATTCTGGTTGTGTTCATTATTTAATGCTGGTAATTTTGAAAGTACTTTTCGAAAAAAGTAAAACATTGTACCTGTTGTAGTTTAAATGAACAAATAACATGATTACAGACTTCATTATCAGCATAGCAATTTGATTGAAAAGTTTACAATACATTTTTTTTCTTTGTATTTGATATACTTATTTGTTTGCAATTAAAGCTATTTTAATAATGAAATATAAATAGTGCTGAAGTGGTTTATATGTTATAACCTTTCATAGGTATTTTTTAATCAGAAACTTTTATTCTGGAAAATTAATGGATTTAGAACCACACATTTTTTAAATGTGGACTCCTAAATTTGTCTTTTGAACACCATTGTACTCTATGCTGCTTATGTATATATAACAAATATGAATAAAAAATAGTCGGTGTACAATTTGACAAATTGTACTGATTGAAATGAAATCCGAATGCATGCGAATAATTATTTATACTAAAGCTCTGTGTTGAATTAGAAAGTAATTCAATAAATGTAATGTATGTAAATGTATTGCAGGCTTTTTCTTACAAAACTGTTTTGCTCTAGCATCTTTGAAGGCTTTATAGAATAGTTCCTTTCTGGCTTATTGTTTTGATTATCCTTTGTAATCAAACACTGAAATGCCGCCTTGTATTTGGTCTAAAGACATTACGCCCTTGAGCTGTGTGATCTCATTTTATAATCAATTCATCCAGCTACGTTTTTAAATAGTTTAAAACAACAAAAACAGAAGATTTTCTCTTTTTGGATTACTGGAGGTAGTGTCCTTTAGTTTGTCCTTTAATTAAAGTAACTTGTATATGGACAAACGTATTGGGACGCTCCTTTCTAATGAACAGGTTTGACTGCTTTAGTCAAGTCTGTGAGTGCAGATCTTAATGCTACAGCATATAATGATTGTAACGAGGTTCAATAAACGGAAGAAAGGAGGCGGGAACCGGCGAACATTTAACACTAAACTTTAATCAAAATAAATAAACAATAAATCCAGCAGTAAAAAGTCCGGCAGCCCCTCACGGACGACTGCCGGCCACACGAACATAAACACATAAACAAAACTTAGCATTTGGTCCTCTCTCGTCTGCAGTCCCACCGATTCCTCCCTTTATGCTCCCAATCTCCTCCGTGGGCGATGCGGGACCGGCGCACACACAGCTGATTTCCATTATCACTCACGCCACCGGCCCCGCCCCACGGCTCCCGTCCCGCCTTCCTAGCCACAATGATATTCTACAGAATTGTGTGCTTCTAATTTTATAGCAACAGTTTGGACAGGGCTCTTTTCTATTCCAACATGACAATGCCCCTTTGCACAAAGCAAAGTTTAGTCAAGTGTGGAAGAACTTGACTGGTCTGCATGAAGCCATGTGAACCCACTTCAACACCTTTAGTGTTTGCCTCAAAGCCTGTAAATCATACCAATCACCCACACCCATCAATGACTTGGGGTTCAGTCATTTCACAACTGAAAATGTTTGTTCCGAGACTGTTTCAACAAAGTTGTTTAATGATATTGTATGGTGTAGTATTAATATTTGTTTTGATTGGAATTCCTGGAATAGATAAACATGGAGCCCAGTCTCATGAATTGCATATAAATAACACGCGCGTTGCATTATCGTGAAATACGTACGCCAAAGTTCGATTTTGCGTGCATAAATACGCCTATTTTTGCGTGCATATGATACGCCAATTTAGCGCACGTGCATATTAACCTGCAATTTGTCTTATTAACCTGTTTCCTAACTCAAACCCTAAACCTAATGTTAGCGTGCGTGCATATTATAACCTCTACCCAAACCCTAAACCTAACAGTATTATTTTAATTATTTCAGTGTTTCCTCTTCATGTACGTTTCAAAATGGCTGCTCTCCAGCGAGGTGCACGCAAACATTGGTGTATCATATGCACGCAAAATCAAACTTTGGTGTACGTATTTCATGATAATGCAACAGCGTGTTATTTATACGCAATTCATGAGACCGGGTTGAAACATGGGGCGTCCCAGGATTTTTGTCCATATAGTGTATGTTAGGTTAATAATACTCTTATCAACATTCTTTAATGCATTTTGTGTGAAAATAAGTTTAGTAAGTTTTGACATACTTCTGCATGTAGCATTTTTTCTAAGGGAACACTTAGCTATTGCATTAATACTGACAGACTCAAGGTCATTTTTTGTCTCAAATGCGTTTTATTTTCTACTGCTGTGTCTCGTCTTTCATTTGCAGTATTTACATTGTTGTCACTGTCTTACAAGCACATTCTGATCATGAGTGAGAAAACTCAAAGTATCACAACACCAAAAAACACTGACATTCTTTTATAAACACTTCACTCTCATTTTGTCTGAACTGTTGATGAGTGACGCCAAGACAACTCATTTTTGTGACAATAACAAAACACAAAGCAAACAGAAATGATTGCAACTCTCGAAACGAAAATGCACATTTACTCACTATTGTTACAGTGTAGGTCATTGCAAAGTGCAAGCCCTGGCTTAAAATGAATCTCGAAAAAGGACTAGTCACTATGGAAACGTAAAATGGAGAGAAAGAGCCAGTCTGATACACAATCAAGGGCAGGTAGACTGACATCGTTCATTTAGAATCAAATGATGCAAACACGAGGAAAAATGAAATCACTTGGGAGTCAATGACTAATCTAACTGTCTGACAATACTACTGTTACCATATTACTGATAAGAGATGTCAGTTGAGCTCTTACAGTTATCATTAAGTAAAGGCTACTTTCATTACAGCCTGTGTAGAGAGCTTTTGCATGTGTGGTCGGACTCCACCACAAGAGTACATTGTAACATTCATTTTATTTAGCAAAGAGAAAAACACATGTTAAATTTGCTTGGTCAAGTTTTAGTGCCTTTAATATAGCAGTGTTGTTTGTAAAAAGTGATTCTGTTTTGGTTATTTCCAGCTATGCTCTAGCGATCCGCTCCTGCAGAAAAAGCCATTATGGGAAGCTAATTGTGAACCGTAAATGTCAGGTATGACTAATGCATGACCTGTGCAGAGAGACTGCAAGTGTCCCAGGTTGGCTTTCAACGCTTCAGTGGTTGCAGTGGAATTGCATTTTCTAAGGACCACAACAAAACCAGCGGGTTTTGAGTGCATGAATTACAAGCTTTAAGAAAGCAGATGAGGTTTGTTTTGAGCCATCCAGGCGTTGGGCTGATGCATTCTAACTCTTGGACAGTTTTGTTATTGTGAACCGTGTAGTGCATTCTGTTACATATCTAGGGATTTTAAACAATATGGTCAGTTTTGATGAAATCAAATATAGACGGTTTCAAAGCAACAACATAAATAAACGTTACTGCGCATGTGCGTGTTCGTGGGCTTTAGTTAACTTCCGGTACACATTCACAAACAATAGAATGCCTGTAGATTATTTCTGATTACAAGCAAAAGAAACTGAGAAGAACCGTTACTTGGCTAAACTTGCCTTTCCAATATTTAGAATTTAGATACCAAGCTCAACTGCTAGATGTCCCATATGGTTTCTTTAAATGCGTCAAAACTACAGGACCCATTCAACAAATCGTTTATTTAATACAATTTTACACACTAAAATAATAATATAAATTAATATTAAAATAAATAAAATATAAATAGTTATAAGCCAGGCCGATAAACAAACACAGACCAGAAGTTAACTGCAGTCCAGGCGTGCGCGTCCAATGAAACGGTCTATTAGACTGTAGGATGGCGTTTTTACATAAAAACCTGCATATTTATTTCAGAGCAGTCAAAAGTTATAGTATGGCCATCTTTTATGTGATTTGTGTTTCCAGGTGCTTCATTTTGCAGTGATGCATAGTATATGGCATCAGAATAAGATATTTAAATATTAGGGCAAATTATTTCAGTGCAGAAATGAAAAACAAATTAGTTGTGATGTCACTACACTTGGTTTTGGCACTTGGCAATGATTTCAATGGCAGAGGACTGAAAATTTTACAATTAATTTTAAGAATTATTTCCAGGTTGAGGTGGGAAATATCTTAAATCTAAGGTGTCTTTAACGCAGCATAACTCTGTAAAGCACACCAGTAATTCCATGATGTCGGCCATAGACTCTTTGTACTTAATAGGTCTCATCAGCCAAATGTAATTTGTATAGAACAAGACTATTCAAGATTACCCTGTCACCTCTAAATGTCATGGGAGGATCTGAAGCAATAAGATTACTCTCAATTTAAATATGTTTTCATTTCTACCACCTGAGCCTCGTATCACTGGGATTCAAATCAAGCACCGTACGTTAGACCTTTCAGCCACCTGGGCACTCTCTGTTTTTTTGTTTTGAAGTTATTATGCGGATGACCACGCCAAATTCAAGCTCAATTGGTGCTGCAATAGATCTTTTCCGACCTTTTCACCACTACATTCCCCGTGTGTTCATTCTATCGCACCTTAGCCCACGACAAGCCCACAGGCATGCAATACATTATTAATCAATTCATTCTGAGCCGCTTTCTTGCAGGTTGCATTTTTGTTCAAACATTCATCCCTGAATTTGATCATCCATCTCAAGTTGTGCCAGCTCAGAGGATCTTTCGGATCATAAGACATGTAATGCATTTGGGAATTAGGAGGACACATCTCTCTACCATCCCTATATCAAATCATTCATATTCAGTTCAGACATCTGGGCGTAAATTCACACCAACACCAAGAGCATTTGAAATTCAAGCGAGGATCCGTATGGATATGAAAGCAAAGCTTCTTTTTCCTTGGTGTTACAATACTGTTCACAATTCTCTGCACCCTTGGATACTATCTGGCTTTTCTTTTACCATGTCTTGAACCTAGCAGCCTGTGTTCGGTCAAAACAGAGCTGTGGACTTTTAACAAAACAAAAGACCATGAATTTACAACACAAAACACTGAGCCCTAAAGTGGGAAAAGCATAGGTTGTGTATACTTGGAGCTGAATTTCACAGATGAATTTCAGTTCGTAGAGGATTGCATTGTCTTTAATAGCTAGTTCCAGTAGTTCAGCACTGTGGCCGTAAGCATTTCGATTTTCGTGCAAACACTACCTTTGCTTATAACAAGGCTGTATTATTTGTTCCAGATAGTCAGGAAAACATATCCATCACCTGCTTTATACTATCCTTTTTAATGGTGCTTCATGAATAGTATACCGCAGCTGTTTGTGTATTCAGCAACGCTGGTTTGTTTGAGCCACACACACTGACTGGTTTTAATGGAATTAGTCAATAACGAGAGAGGAACAGAGAACGTCTTGAGTGCTCTTTCAGGTGCAGAATAAAGCACAGTTAGAAAGGATGAGCAAATCCAAGGGTACTCGGTCTCTTGATCCTTTCTTGGTGTCCTTTGGAATAGCTTCCCTTTGAGCTTGGTTCGTTGGATTGGCTTGTTTGTCTCTAGTTTATATTCTTCAACCATACCATCTGTACACCTAAGCAACAAGTTGTATCCAACGGGACAGCTGCTGTGATGTGATGGAGATCTACGCTTACATTTAGGTGATGACAAGTCCCCAGTTCTTCATCTCTTTCTGCATCATCCCTTTCTCTAATTTGGGCGGTCAAGCAGTCCACAGTGAGGAATGAGACAGACATTTAGAAAAAGACGGGGATAGTGTATTATCATGAGTCCTGCTGTTCCCTCGTGGCCCTGCTATATGTGGCCTGGTTTGGACAGATATGCGATGAGGGCCACTACCACTCCAACGTACACCCCTGTCCCAATGGTGATAGAGAGAGCGGCCAGGAACAGGGCTCGTCTGGAGGCGATGCTAGCCAATGGGAAGTCTCCTTTAGTTACGGCTTTGCTAGTCTGTAACAAAGTAAGAGAGGAATGATGAGAGAATAAAGATTACAAGATGCATTGGCTTCATTGATGCATGTAGGTGTAATATTGGACATGTTATAAGTAGGGCTGTGCAATTAATTGTAATTAATCGTAATCTGCAATTTTGGCTTCCAACGATTACAAAAACAAAAATAATTGAGGTGAAATGATTATTGTGCAGCATTCCATTTTGCAAGGATCTACAGCGGTGCAGCTTTTTTACATTTAATTTTGTTTTTGAGTTGAATTCAAGTTAAAAAGACAAGTTATTTATTGTTTTATGTTGTTTCAAAACTCAGTGAGTAATCATGTTCAATAATTGTGAGCTCAGTATTGGTCAAAACAATCGTAATTATGATTTTCATCATAATTGAGCAGCCCTAGTTATAAGAAAATACATAGTAAACTTAGTTGTATGACAATGAGGGCATTTTGAATAAAAATCCATTTTGATCAAATGTTTTGAAGGAAAACTGTATGAGGAACAAATTCATAAAGACTACAGCAACCTAAAGGCTAAAATACACTACAAGACTTTTGCTCAGATTTTGCCAAGATTTTCAGTCTGGACTTGTTGCCGTGCCAGTCTGCAGATTTGATCAGTTAGTATGTTTCTATCTGAAACTTTCAAAAAGTCTGCAAGTGTATGATGTCTAGTTTAAAAAAATCTGTTCAGATTTTAAAAGTTTTGAAATGTATTACAGCCATAAGGGGAAAAGACTGGGAACAGCATTCATGTGTCCACTTTTCTGATTCACTGAGATTCACTGAAACAAAACGTTATTCTCAAGAGCGGTTGTAGTTTGTAGTTTATATATTTCGTTGTATCTTTAAAGATCTGTAGTTTTCCATAGGGAGCATTCTGTTTTCTTTTTTGTGATTATTGTCATTTGCTTTGTTCTGGTCTGTGATTGCTTTCAGTCCCTGCTGATTTCACCTCCTAAACCTTCTGAAAAAAATAGAAAACCACCTTTGAGGTTTCAGTCACGATCAAAGCAGCGGAAACCAGAGTGAAACGAGTAGCCAGCCTTGTACAGATTTTTTGTTTGTCAAAATCTACCTTCTCACATTGTTTCTTTTTTGTTATGAGTCAGTGTCAGGAGGGATTGTTAAAAGGCTAGAAGATCAGAAGGAAATATATTCAAAGCCCATGTTGCAATACTGTATGCAAATAGCTGTATGGTTGCTTTGTGGAGTTATAAACCTCCTAAAAAACCTAAAAAAACCCAGCTAAAAATCTTTTACCATTACCCCCTGAGGGCGTTAAAGAAAACATGTGTGACTTGAAATGGCTATGAACGGCTTTATCTAATGTTTAACTTTACACTTTCCATATAACCACTCCTGAGAGCTACTCCAAAATGGAACATCATGCCGCCTTAATTTCTTTAATACTAATGCCTTCGAAGACCCGTTTAATAGTTTAATCAATTCATTTCCCCAGTTCAAATGAATAATTAAGTCATAGTATGCTGCTCATATACCAAGAACACGACTCAAGGGCTATGTGCATTTAATAGGGTGAATTTCTTATAAGCCGCTTCCTTAGAATTTAACAGATATAATATAAAACATTTTGATTTCAGCATGTCCTTATGTGTAAACATGGTTGAATTAGTTGGGTTTTTTCTGTTTTCTACCATATTAAAGTTTAAATGTTTTTATTGATCCATTTGATTTCAAGTCAGAATTGAAGTGAGTTATAATATATATATATAAATATATAAAAAATATATTTAAAAAAATATAGTGGCAACATTAATTTCTTTTACTTTAATACAAATATTTTATTTAAAAAAATCTTATTGAAATCGATGATTTGCACCAAATAATGAAAAAAATCCCCCAATAAGAGACCAGAATAGATAGGAACTGCTATAATACTTTTTTTAAAAACACCCCAGGGTGAGACCTCAAGAATCTGGCTGATGAAATGCCAACAATACATGTTTGTCAGAGGGGTGGCTATTTTTCAAGAGTAACATAGGTCGTTTCTCAATATGCGTTCTTCATCGGTCTTGTGTTCTCGCTCTACATCATCAATAACCGTCAAAGTCCGGTTCCAAATCTCAAGAATACAAGAATAGAGAACGTATGAAAGTACCCAGATGTGTTCTAGATATCAAGGATGCATCGTATGCAGCCTTGGGCGGCTACGGAATCCAAGTTCATTCTTCCGAGGCTGCCTCACAAGACCGGTCTCCAAAAGAACACAAGTCTGTTCTTTGCATTCTTGGAATTGAGAAACGGCCATAGTTTTGATTTCTTAATTTTATGTAACAACAAAATTCCCATAGTGACATTTGTGTTCCTCCATAATTTTGATTGAGTTTATTATTTTAAGGTGTGGAAGAATATGGTTATAGGTTAGTAGACCTAAACTTTTAAAATGGTACTATATGCTTGTCATGAAGATGGGAGTTGCCCACCTGACCCTTTAGTCCAGGAAAAATGCTATTGATTTTTTTACTCCCACGCTTACTGACAGTCAATAATGGGTTGTTTGGATACACCAGTTATGGTATACTAGATGAACTGCCATGTTAAACATGCTTCAGCACATTTAACATTAACTGACATACATATGAGCAGGGGTGGCACTAGGGGTGGGCTAAGGGGGCTGAAGTTTTCAGTAAAGCCCCGATTGTTTTATTACCATGCCGTGTACGAATCACTTAGGGGACGTTTACATTTTGCGTCTTTTGCGCATCTACCTAGGGGCAAATGTGTGTGGGTCCTTCTTCGTAAAATAATCTTGAGTGAAAAAACAATGCCACTCTCCCAGCAGCCTGCGCAGTGCGTAAGACGTGTGAAAAGTAGAATTGACGTTATATATGAGTGCAAGATCGAATTCACCTTTCGCCGAACTACATTCACATCACATATCAGATCATACAGGCATTTATTTTCAACAAAATGAAGAAAATATTTGAAAGTAGAGAGGTCTTTATTGTCCTAATTAGTTGTCCTCTATTTAATCATTTTAATACATAAAATCATTTACACTCTTATTATTATTGTATAATGTACAACATTAATTGTTTACCTTGTTGTGTCGAAATGGAATTAAGTTTAATTTACAGTATATGAGCTCATCAATATCAATGTAATTGAGATGGACAAACAAATGAAAGAAGGCGGGATTTGCTATGGACAGAAGCCGAGGTTAAGGTCCGCTTTAACTGTAAAAGAGCCAGCACGATGTAAGTAGCTAAATTTTGAATGTTTGATAACTGTTTTATCATAGAAATGTTAGGGCCATTCACATGTTGCATGTAAAAACACGCGCAATACGCTGGCTGTGTTGCTTTTTTCCTCTTTCTTTTTTTGTTTGTTTAAGTTATATTTTAGGGGCTTTTTGCCTTTATTTGATAGGACAGTGGAGAAAAGACAGGAAAGCTATGGTTAGAGACAGGGGAGTGGGACCGGCAAAAGATGCTTGTGACGGGATACGAACTCAGATCAGGCTGCAAGTGCACTGGCATTATATGTCAGCGCACTAACCACAGGGCTAATGCTCTTAATGCATTAACATTTAAAAAACAAACCTTAGTAAACAACCGATTTCCAGTAATGCGCAACGCAGTCACGAACAGACGGAGGTGGCCCGTTAAAAGTTTTTGCATATGGGCCCGGACCTGACTTGCTAGGCCACCGTATTCGAACACAAATGTGGAGGTCTCTGGGCTAAGCCCCGGATATCCACTCACCTTAGAACCGCCCCTGCATATGAGTATGTATGTATGTATATGCAGGGCTCGACATTAACGCTTGTCCGGCACAAGTGAATCTTTTGTTTGGGCAAGTGAGAGAGAATTTTACTTGCCCGACCGGACAAGTAACTTGTAAAAAATAAAATAACAGTGCTACGAAAAAAATCTGTCTGTGCTAAGAATAATAAGATTAGGGGCATTAGACAGAGCTGCGTGTTTGTGTGAATTACCTTTGTCATGGTTGTGCTTGTTTGTGTGTGATATTAATCAATCAGACCCTGCAGGATTTTGCGATCGCAAAATTTAACGCATAATCAAACAAACTCTGAAAAATGTAGAGATTGTCGCAGATTTTCCCCATAATTTGGCCGAAGACGTGCCATGTGACGTCATCACATCGCGCAATCCGTCAAAAACTTGAACACTCAGACGAATAAATACTGTAGTATTTGCTAAAGGAAACCCTTGTAGTAAATTGATAAACTGTAGTAAACACTGTAGTATTCTATAGTAAGGTTCAAAGGCACTATAGTATCTAGGAATTTCACTGCAGTTTATTATAGTAAATAACACTATAGACAGTGTACTACATTGGACAAATATACCTCTATTGTATTGTAAAAAAATGAAGTACACAGAACTAAAAAAAAAACAAATTAAGGTAAACTAAACATTATATGGCCCTGATTTGTCTATCTGTATGTAACATAAATGTCATTTGTCAGTTACCTGCCTATTCATGGGATGAACTGCACTTATTTTTTAATATTTTTTAATGATGACAACAGACCTTTTATACTTGTGCTACAACTGTTTGGCCTGTGCTACAAAACTTTAATCCTCTGTAGCACCAGTGCTATTTTCAAATAAAGTTAACATACAGCCCTGACACTAATAATAATTACTGCTTGCCTTTGTTCTATAGCAATCATGGAGAGTGTTAACAAATTTAGGTGGCCAAGCGGACACTAGGTAAAACGTTTATAAGCAAACTTGATCAATCAGGATCCGAAACAATTATATTGACACTTCAAATGAAATATAATTTTTTATCTCAAATATCTTATATTTGTACTCGGACAAGTAAATTTTGTCATTTACTTGGACAACCACATGACAATGCTTAATGTAAGCCCTGATATGTAAGAACTCATATGTACTGTATGTCAATCAACATTTGCATAAGAGGTTGTGTGTGTGTAATGGTATTCAACACTGTTAGCAGTACCAGTAGATTTTGACCTTGTGGGGACATTTTTTTAGGTCCCCATGAGGAAAAACAGCTTATAAATCATACAGAATGATATTTATTGAAAATGTAAAAATGCAGAAAGGTTTTTGTGATTATTAGTTTTAGGTCTTGGGGTAGGGTTATGGGATATAATATATCATAAGCCTGATATAAAATTAATGGAAGTCTATGGAATGTCCCCATAAAACAGTGTGTGTGTGTGTTTGTGTGTGAGTGCGTGCGTGCACATATATATACATGTAAACGTCATCAATATTGTGATTTTACTTGGAACTTCTATTTTTATTTTGAGTAGATATTAAACTAGTTGATCCATTAGATCATTCCTTGTCTTATAAAATAGTTTTGTATTTCAGTGAAGAAGGTTTCCGTAATCACTCATTTGTACATGTAAATTTGTAAATACCCAGAGGAAAGGAAAATCAAACATGAGATCGCATAGAATAGTGCTGAAGTCCAACTAAAGATACATTTAGGATAAGTGTATTTGATTTTGGTAAAGTGGAACTATTGCAAGTATACTTCAGGTACACATACCTTGCATTGAAAGATTGATTTTATAAAAAAATCATAAAATCCTTATCAAAAGTGACATTAGAAGTACAAATTTTTATTAAAACACAGGCTTAATATGAAGAAATGTGCATTGTGTATAAGTAATACTCTAAATAAAGTCATGTCAGTAATGTCAATACATTTAGGCACAGTTTCACAGACACGTCTTAGCTTAAGCCAGGACTGTCATGGTTCTGCTTCATCTTGTCATGTCTTTCTTGATCTTGTGGCAGAATCACGGCTGGATCCCCTGTTTAATGTGGAGAGAAGCATTTTGGCCCACTTGTCTTTCCACATGCTCTCTCCAGTCGCGTCTCTGTTCCCTCCCTCTCGTTCCTGGTTTAGCTCTCCATCAGTGTTTCATTCCCGACACCTGTCCCCTGTTAATTATCCTTTGTTAGTCTCCCTATATATTGCCCTTGTGTCCTCTGTCTTGTGCTGAATCTTTTTGTGCCAACACTAGGTGAGAGTCTTGTCTGTCCTGGATACCTTGTTGGATTACTTACCTTGGAAACCTGTACTGTATGTTCATTCCCTGTCATTGGTTTGTCTCATCGTGTTGTTAATTGTAAAGTCTAGTTTTTGGTTTTCCTTTTATGCCCCATCGTGGGAAGTATTTGTTTTCAGTTTTGTTAGTACAGTCGTGTCTTGCTTGCCCCATCGTGTTTTTTTTTATTTGTGGGTATTTTGTATTTGTTTCTTAATAAATCCTTGTTTATTTAACCCTTTCACCGCAGCCTGCATCTGGGTTCTCCAGGTACGACATGGCAGCACGATTACAAACTGTTCTCGCCTCTGAATCGTGCTAATGAATGTGCGCAGAGGCGTTATAGCTCAGTCTCTTGTGTTGTCTTCCCTTCTTGTCTCTCATCCTACGGTCATGTCCAATGAATGTGAAAAACAATTCGGCACCATATATGAAAGGTCGTATACTGCGTCCAAACGCTCAATAAGATGCTATAGGCAAACAACAAAAAATGCTAATATACATGAGCTGTAAAACTTTCGGAAAACCACGATCCTAGCGTTTATCTTCATAACGAAATCCCACATGGCCAGTCAGTGATTCATTTTTCATAAGTTATTCAAAAATGGATGTCGGAGATTCCGTAAGCCTGGAGACTGTATACTGTGAGTTACTAAATGGTCCGCTTAAATATGTGATGTGAGTAAACATTGTTCATTAACAGCCATTTAAGCTGTAGCCCCACTTAAAATGAATAGATGCTTGGACCCGGAAACGGTATTCCTTACCACTTAACAACCGAATATCATCATCATCATTCACATAAAAAACACAACAATAAAAAGTTCTCCAGTTTTTCTTATTTTCATGACTTTCTCATGTCTCAGTTGTGTCTACTTTTATTTATCCTAAAAAGTTTTATGAGAAACATCTGAGACACTGCTGATACTACAATGAGAGATAAATAAGAATCTCAACTAAGTCTCCGATATTTCTCATGTCTCAGTTGTGTCTACTCATATTTCTCCTAATGGATTTTAGGAGAAATATGGGAAGACAAAGCTGATACCTAAATTAGACAATAAAAAGATTTCCCAAGCTTCTCTCAACACAATCTCAGTTTTGACTCTCTTAGACATCTCTCATTTGCCTCTATTTTTGTTTCTCCTAAGGAATTTTATAGTGATGCATGATATTGGATTTTTGCCGATATCCGATATGCCGATAATTTCCACCTCAATTAAGCCGATGCCGATATATGCTGTCTATCCACCGGGCGTTTTTACACCGGGCATATCCGCTGCGTTTCCGCTTTGGGTGCCTGAATTTGGTTATAGGCCTACTCTCCGTGACTGCTATAAAACAAAGGCAAACAGTAATTATTATTATTAAGGTCTTTGCACATACAGTCCGAAATTTTCATATGCGTTTTTCGTATTTGGCTCTTGTTTGTACGGTGTCTCTGAATTGTTAAAAAAGGCCACTCAAAATGCTTGACGGATGCGAAAAACGCAGAAGAATTTTTTATGACGGACGAAAATATCTGAGGCAGTGTGTAAATGTGATTGACACAACGTGAGGTCGTATTTATTTTTTAACGTGCGGAAATTTCGGACGCAAATTTCGGACTCAATGTGCAATGGGCTTTAGTGTTAAGGCTGTAGGTTAACTTTTTTTGCACATAGCACTGGTGCTAGAAAGGTTTAAAGTTTGGTAGCACAGGCCAAACTGTAGGAGTATAAATCGTCTGTTGTCATCATTAAAAAAAATACGCAAGTACAGTTCATCATGAATAGACAGGTAACTGACAAAAGACATTAATGTTACATACAGATGAATAAATTTGGGCCATATCATTTTTAGATTACCTAAATTTGTTTGAATATTTCTCAGTTGTGTATTTTTCCTTTTTAACTATACAATAGTGGTATATTTGTCCACATAAATTACTGTAGTATACTATAGTAAACTGCAGTAAAATCTTAGATACTATAGTGTTTCTGAACTTCACTATAGTATGCAGTGTTTATAAATTCACTACAAGGGCACTACAATTTTCAAAAACAAATACTATAGTACACCACAGTATTTTTTGTCTGAATTTTCAATTTAACGGGACTTTTATTTTGACGGGTCTTCGGGAAGACGCTTGTTTGCAGATAGCTTCACTCAAACAGTAAAACGCTCGTAAAATAACTCTCAGAGCAACTCTGACTGGTGATGAAGTTCATGTGTTCACATCCTCATACAGTGCAGACGCAGATAAAATACTCGACCATCACTCGTGTTGTATGTTAAACTGTGCACGTAATTCACTCAGAACGGACTCAGAACACGCAGAACAGCCAGATGACATTTAAATAACAGGATTCCGCGTCCGCATGTATACATGGGTGCACATAGACAGTGCAATGCGCCATTGATTATTGTCACACACAACAAGCACCACCACGACAAATGCACTACACACAAACACACAGCTCTGTCTAATGCACACATTCTTATTATTCTACATATATGTCGAACTGTTGTTATTTTTTTTCAAGTTACTTGTCCAGTCGGGCAAGTAAAATTATCTCTCACTTGCCCATACAAAACATTCACTTGTCCCGGACAAGCGTTAATGTCGAGCCCTGCTTTTCACGTTTTAAAATGATGATAAACTAAATAATTTTAAAACATTTGGAAAATGAATTTGGTGAATATTAATTAAAGAAGCAACAAGAGCATATGTGTCTTTGAAATGGAGACTACAAAACGGCAGTGTGCAGAGATGAAAGTCACAGGGCTGCGCGTTGCATATTCTGCACGCTTGAGCTCAAGTTCAAAGTCTACTCCCGATGGACGATGGGCAGGATTCATCTTTATTTTTACTCTGTGTTTTAGTTAAAAACGTTAATTAATAAATAGGCTGTGCGCGGCTGACGGGCGCAGAGGTGGATTTCTTTGCGCACTCAGTTAATGTAAAAATGTGCTGCTTTTACAAGCATGATTTAATTACAGCTTCCTATCGGCGAGGCATATCGGCGTTATTTTCTTTATCGGGCCGATGCCGATAATTAATTTATAAGCCATTATCTGCCGATAATATCGGCGTGCTGATAATATCTTGCATCCCTAGAATTTTAGGAGAAATATCTGATAAACTGCTGACACTTAAAGGCAGGATGGGTGATCCTGTCCAGAAGCATTTTTTGTCATGCTGGTTGGAAATCTCTTTACATCCTTATAGCAATCAAGAAGTATAGTGGTCAAATAATTATATAACGTCTGTGAAAGGCGTAGGACCAAAAAACGTTCGCCCAATCAAAACGTTCTGGCAGAACGCTGTGACTGGTCATGTGTACATTTTCAGCCAATGTATTTTGCATACCACTGCGCACCCTGTTCACGCAGACATGATATGCTGTGTCAATGTAGGGAGAATGGTGTACAATCAGCAACAATCAAACTTTCCTGCTGAACCGACAACAAGTAAATCTAAAAAACGAAAGTCGAAAAAAGACGAAATCCAGACGAAAAAACGTCTGGATCATGAAAGAGGAAAAACTTCAAGAAGAATTTAATGGATTTAGTTTGTAATTCGTTACGTGGATTTACGAAATACATTCATGTGTTTGGAGGAGGTGTGGTGTTGGACTGCGAATCGCATAGAGGGTGGGATTATAATTTCAGTGCTAGCAGGCTAAAGTTAGCACCTTTCCAAATCAACCACCCCACCTTTAATCAAGAAACATAGGAAAATCACAACTATGTCTCCTGAGCTTAGAAAAAGCAACCAATGAGCAAAAATGTCCTCTGGGTATTTAGTGAAAGCATGTGTGCCTTTTATTTTTGAAATACATCAGTTTGAAGATATATATTAAACAGCACTAAATGTCATTCATAATATAAAACATTATCCACATTTCCAAGTCGTCCATCCTAGAGTGAAAAAGGAAACAGCTACTGTACTGTATATGTAATTGTATTTGTACAATATTAATTGTATCAATCAGTTGTATTCTCAAAGGCTTTAATGCTTCATTTGTTACATTGGTTATTTTCTCTCGCTTTCCAAGAGAATTAAGACAGAGGCACATGCTGAAAACGTGGAGTCAGGAGCGAAGGGTGGGCGACACCTCATGAACATTCAACCCTACGCTGCTGGGAAGATGAAAGAATTAGTTCAGGATGTTCTCTGTGGAATATACCCAGCCAGGAGAGAGGGCAGAAACATTCACATCTCCACCACATCTCATTTCCATCCTCCTCACACACACGCTAAGGATGCTGAGAACCTTTCCTGAACAACACCACCATCATCATGATTACACCGAGAGAATTATCTTGGCTTCTGACAAAATAATTTACCCTGCTTGTGTCTGCCATGGACTAAACTACAGATAAGAATAAAATGAGTCTCAGCCTGAGGTGGGATGAGCAGTTGGAAAGCGTTCTGTGTGGCATGTGTACATGGAGCTCAAAGCACGTCCCACCAGGGGCGCCGCTCTCGTCACGGCCATCTGATCAGTGCGTTCGTTTAAATATGTTTACACAAAGTGCACGATAATTCTGCAGTTGCACAAGCAAAGCTGTTTGCCTGTTTGATCTGTATTATAATGAGGCACCTGTTTTGTATTAATAAATAAGATGATAAAGATCGCAAAACTCTTTTCTAACAGAAGACTGTAGGATTTTTAGGGAACAGAGATGAACAGAATTTTAAAGAATTGCACAGGGCCATTTGATATGCACCTCATAGGGGAGCAAGGTTTGGCTGCTTAGTCCATGCTGGTCGAAGCTGTCACTAAAGCATCCATAAAGCATCTTCCCTAAGTAATGGTGATGCAAAATTAGGTTTGTATTGTGCCGACTATGGGAGATTAATTATAATCTATTTTCATTAAAATTGTTGATCAATTAATCGATTAATCGTTAATACCATTAGACACAAATCAAGATCGATGGAGCACTTTAGCGGCAGATGATTTTGTATACAGTTTTGCAGTTTTTCCACCATATGCTGGCATAATCACTGAATGCATTTGTGTTAAATGTGATAAATTGACAACTGTTAATTAAATGATTACCAATCGATTAATCAACATCATAATCGTATTATATTGTATTATTGTAAATGTTTTATACCGATGACAGATTCTTTAACATGGTTCATTTTTTTCTGTATTTTCACACCATATCTCATGATAGGCTGTGTTCTCAAGGTGCCATCTGCGATTAAATTTTCCTGTAGCACCATATTAATTACAGCACAGGTGATTGGCTTAAAAAACTAAATGGCCATGAGCAAAGAAGACAGATTTCAAATCAAGTAATTCCAGAGCATCTTTCTTAGAGCAAATGCCATTTAAATGAATGAGAATGCTAACAGATAACTTTTTCCAGATATTATAGACCACCTTGGTCTCATTCTGTCATGTGTCATATTGAGCAGAATCCTCAGCATACCTAATGGATAGACCATGGTTTGGCTCTGCACTTACCCCCTGAGAAAAGTAGAAGGCAGCAATGCCCAGAGGCCAGAAGCAACAGAGCATGGAGAAGATGGCAAGACCCAGGTGATCGCGAGGAGGGATGACGATAAAGTTGTCCTCGCTCTCACTCTCGCTGGAACAATCTGTCTGTAGAAAACGAAAGAGCATTATGAGAACATTGCTTTAAACTTTTAAGTTATTTTAACATTTTCTCCAGTGTTCATAAAAGATTCATATTCCAGGTTCATTACAAGCTCTGTCCAGTCATTGAACATTTAGAAAACTTAAACATAGACTTAAATTAGTGTTAGCGCTGTCTAAACTGAAAACAGCTTGCACTCACATCTTAAAGTAAACACCATGGTTGTGTCCGAAAAGTAATGTTTTTTTTTGTAATGCATGTTTGTAAAAACTACTTATGTCCTAATTTAACTAAACCCTAGTCCTATCTTAATCTAATCCCTGTCCGGAGAGCCGCCCACATATGTGTTAGTATGATCTTGTATGTGCTATAGAGAAGGTGAAGCTGACGTCACGCCCTATGTTGCAGTGGCGCCGCCATCTTGGGAGGATAAAACTCCTCTGCTATTATTGTTTTGATATGTACCGTTACTTGTTTTGTTTGATGTATGGGGCTATGGGCTTTTCCTGAACGACTCTGCATAATGCTATTGCAGTTTTTAACACAGCAAGACCGACCTACCATAGTTATATTTCCTTATCAAACTAGAAAAACAAAACACAGCATTGAACGCACTAGCAGCCATCCTCCCAAGATGGCGCAACATTCAATGTGGCGTGACGTCGATTAACAAGCTCTAAAGAATATTTTAACTTATTGTATATTATATATATATATATATAATATATATTTTGTATAATATTTTAACATTGTTATTATGGTCTAACTTTTACACATTATGCGTGATAATACTGTATTATAACGAAGTGAAATCTGTAAAGCTTAGTTTGTAGGAATCATAGCCAGATACCAAATATTCATCCGCCTGAAAAGTAGTTCCACCTCAAAAAGGATGATTTAGATCAAAATAGGAGAGTTACTGAATAATTCATAAATGTGCTTTAACCAAAATACTAGCTTCACATTGCCGGCCTTATTTCGATTTTACGTAAGAGTTATGTAACCCCTTTTGTCAAAGAAATTATTCTTTATTATATTCATTCTAATGTTGTATATACGTATTTTAATATATATTACAGTAATTCAAATATATAAATAACATTTATTTTTCTGTGGTAGAAAAATGCTGTCGATAGAGCTTGTATTGTGGAATTGAAGCCTTTAATGTAACAAATACCATTTTGTGTCTGTATGAGATTTCATAAAATATTTTTGTGGTATACATGTTATGCATTTTAAAATTATATTCTTTGTAGTTTAAATATGCAATGCAGGTCATCACAAAGGCTTTCAGACATCACAGCATTTCCACTTAACAACTATTTGGGAATTTTGTATCACTTTGTCAGATCTCTCCTTTGATTCCAGTGATTCACTTGAGTAACTATAAATAACACGACCTGCTGGAGAGTGAGAAGAGAACAAAGCTGTTAGGAAAATATTTCCGCACTGATCCACAGCTATAAGCCGCAATCATCGGTGGTGAGGGATCTCGCTGTCACCAGGGTTTTATTTGCGAAAACAATAGTCCTACCTCTCTATAAAATAGCACAGGATGTTAGATTGGATTTCTCTGTAAGGGGGGTGGAGTGAGTGGCTTTCGTGCCCAGGTACTGTTAAGTTGCTACATGGTCTGGAATGTGTTCTGATAAAAGCTGAAATTCTGTTCATTTTCTGTAATGGTTGGGTGTAAGAAGCTTTGTGGAAACTTGATGTTTGCTTATCGCCGCCTGTAATTAATGCTATAAATGCTGGCAAATTTAAGTCCATATAATGAACTGTCATTCCTACGCTCCAAGTCTTTGCTTGCATCCAAACACCTGATGTTACATAAGAAGATATAAATATTTCAGTGGGCTTGTGTTAGACAGTCGGCTATGTGCGGTGCAGCGGTTTGCTGCTTTACACTGATATACAGTGTGACTTCTATAATATTCATCAGAACAAGAATTGTTTTTGCAAATGTAAAGGTAGCCAATGGACCATTTTGTAGAAACTTTTGTAGAATCAAACATCTTTCCCTCAGTAGCCGTTATTGATTCAAACAGCTAATGCATTTTTGCATCCAGAAATTGAAATAAAAACAAATAAGTCAAAGCAAATGTAATCATCTCCCCATTCGAAAATCACGACATTTGAGTAGCTGGCCAACAATGTAAGTGTCACGGATGATGGTGAACGAGAACCCAAGCGCAGGCAGGCAGTAAGGGGTTAACAAAACAAGACTTTATTGTACACACAAAGGGACAGAAATAAAACACCCACGAGGAGGTAAATGATAAGGTAACAAAACAATACTTTAATAACCAAACAAAAACTCACGATGGGGTGCAAAACAAAACCGGAACTACATAAACGGGAACAAAACTAGAACTCAAAACAAAACACTTCCCATGAGAGGGCAAAAACTAAACAAATACCAAAACAAGGCAAGGAATAAATCACACGACAGGGGAAGCTAGGTGAACACGAAACACTCACAAATCCAACAGGACCGCAGGATACCACAGAGACAGGACGTAGGCACACGAGTACAGGGTGCACGTACAAACACACATGCAAACGGAATCCACGAACCAACACCGAACCCAGCGGGCAGCATGGAGGAGACGGACGAGGCGTTTAGGAGCCGCCAGGCTCACACCTTGTTCGGCTTTCGCCAGAAAGGCATCCCCGTGAAGACCTTCGCCATGGACTTCCTCTCCACTGCGCGCCACTCAGGGTTCGACGAGGCGGAGTTGAAGGTTATCTTCAACAGCTGCCTCGACGAACCCTTTGAGCCTGCGGAGATGCGCAGGTTGAGGCCCCTGGGCTTCGTAGACCAGCTCCAGATCGCGATGGATCGCGAGGAGTCCAGGGGACTGTCCGTGGCGGGGTCTTCTACGGGGCTGGCGACTATCCCGGAGGGCCAGACCCTGCAGCTCGGAGTCGTGGGCATTGCACCACCGCTCTCCTCAACCCCTGCACCTCCCCACCAGTCAGCCTACGAGGTAGGCGAGGAAGGAGGGAGTCTGGGGAACCACCTCCGAGGAGTCCCAGCCGGAGCCAGCCGTGCCGTTACCTCCTTCCATCACCCGACCACCAGCCGGGTGGCTAGGCGAAGAAGAAGAGGCAACGGCGGGCAGCGTGGTCTCCTCCCGGCCGTGCAGCCGGCATCCAGTCCGGTGCAGCCGGCATCCAGTCCGGTGCAGCCGGCTCCAGTCCGGTGCAGCCGGCTCCAGTCCGGTGCAGCCGGCGAGTCCAGTCCGGTGCAGCCGGCAGTCCAGTCCGGTGCAGCCGGCATCCAGTCCGGTGCACCGGGTCCAGTCCGGTGCACCGGCGTCCAGTCCGGTGCACCGGCGTCCAGTCTTGTGTCCAGTCCTGTGTCAGTCTTGTGTCCAGTCTTGTGTCCAGTCTTGTGTCAGTCTTGTGTCCAGTCTTGTGTCCAGCCGGGTCCAGTCCGGTGATCCAGCCGGCGTCCAGTCCGGTGATCCAGCCGGCGTCCAGTCCGGTGTCCAGCCGCGTCCAGTCCGGTGATCCAGCCGGCGTCCAGTCCGGTGCAGCTACCAGCCGGCGCTCCAGTCCGGTGATCCAGCCGGCGTCCAGTCCGGTGATCCAGCCGGCGTCCAGTCCGGTGATCCAGCCGGCGTCCAGTCCGGTGATCCAGCCGGCGTCCAGCCGGCGCTTCCAGCCGGCGTCAAGCCTGTCCAGCCGGCCTTCCAGCCGGCGTCAAGCCCTGTCCAGCCGGCCTTCCAGCCGGCGTCAAGCCCTGTCCAGCCGGCCTTCCAGCCGGCGTCAAGCCCTGTCCAGCCGGCCTTCCACCGGCGTCAAGCCCTGTCCAGCCGGCTTTCCAGCCGGTCCCTGGGAGACTCCCAGGGCAAAGACTGTTCCCCCCAGGACTCCTAAGTCCCCAGGACTCGCGCCCTCGAGCGCAGCCGGGGACTGGGACTTTCCCCACCCCCATGGACTGCCCCCTATGGCCCTTGTTTTGCCCCACCCCCCTCCCATGTTTGTTATTTTTATTGTCGCACCCCAACCCCATTGTAATTTTGTCTTGTTTGCCACTGATTCTGTTCTCCATGTTTTGTCTGGTCTTGTCTTTGTCTCAGTCTGCCTTGTCTTGTCCGTCTACCCCTTGGTGAGCACCTGGAGGTGCTCATTAAAGGGGGGGCTTCTGTCATGGCTCTGCTTCCTTAGTCATGTTTTTCTTGGTCCTGTAGCAGAGCCATGACAAAGTCTTTGGTTATGTGTGGAGAGAAACGTATTATTGTCCGTTTGACTATAATATACGTTCTCTCCAGTGTCTTGTCATTGGCCCCATTCCTCTCGTTTCCTCGTTATTTTTCCCTGAGTGTTTGATGTTCTACACCTGCCCCTGCTCGTTATCCCTCGTTTGTTTTCTCTATTTATACCCTCATGTTTCTTTGTCTTGTGCTGTTGGATTGTTCATTGTGTTCTGTTTGATGTGTACGTGTACCCGTTCATGTTCTCATGCCTGTTTCTTGCCCTGTCCTGGAGCTGTCAGTTTTTGTGTTTTTTACCTTAGTTACCCTGCCGTGTTTTTTGATGTTTTGTCATGTTTGGTTTTAGTTTGTTCCCTGCTGTTTTTGCCCCCACGTGGGAAGTCTTTGTTTTGTGTATATATATCTCAGTTTAGTTTTCCCCATTGTGGGTGTTTTTGTTTCGTGTTTTTTGTAAAAGAATAAATATTATCTGTTAACCCCTTCACTGCCTGCCTGCGCTTGGGTTCTTCCCCTTACCATTCGTGACAGTAAGTTAACCTTGAATCCCATTGAGTGACCCGATAAACCCCACCTCCACCCTTACCTTTACCATTCAGGTGCCTCTCCTGCACAGCAAAATCGCCAGTGTTATAAAAGGTCAAATTAACACTCACAGTGTATATATAATCCACACTATCAAAGTGTGGATTATATATACACTGTGAGAGTTAATTTGACCTTTTTTAACACTGGCGATTTTGCTGTGTGAAAAAGGGGGGTCTCCTCTTGTCGGGGGGTTGCGACTGCAGATGCTGTCACTGCCTGCCAGCTTTTTCTGACAGGTAATGATAGATTAATGGATGGTTTTATCCTTTCAGGGTGGCAAGAGGCACAGGAAACGAAGCATGTAATTTATGTTACCCAAATGCCTCCCCAGCACGAGAAAGACGGGCCTGTCTTTCTCCCATTCTCTCTATCCTCCCATCACGATCCATCTCTTAGCTAATAAAATGTCACCTTATTTTCAAGGTGATCGATGTCTGCGCTTTCAAACTTATTATGTACGTGTCATGTATGCGAGCTGTAGCTGAGTGCCCTCCTTTGCTGAAATAATTGAATCCATATACATTTGTAATTAGCTGCTTAATCAAATACCTTTCAGTGACTTCAGCTGACACATTTTCATCACAATACAGTAGAATATGACTTAAACAGTTTCAAATGAAAATGAATTCAGAATCAGTTTCATGGCATTCTTTCTATCCCTTGGTTTCTACAATGTCCTTTCGCATCCGTTGTGGGCGGTGAGAGCCGCACAAATGAAAATAGATGTTTCGGATGGAAAACGAATGAGGCAGTTTAAACAGCAGCCAGTAGAGACTGATAGAAAGGTATGTGTGTGGTTTTACGTGTCTGTTTGGGGGTGATGGGGTGGGTCATGAAATAAAAGAGCTGTCAGGTGAAATGCTCTCAGAGGCAATTATATTCCTACGAAGGGGCATACAACTGGATCGGCGATGTTGATAGGTCATTGTCCCGGCAGGCACGATGTTGACGTTGAAAACAGCCGCATGCATTTTTAAAGGGACTGTTTCAGAGATTATAGACTGCCGGCTCATGGCAGAGAGTAGTTAAGTTGTGTCATGCCAGGAGCTGGCACCATTTCAAGAGCAGGTCATGAGGATATAATTCATCAGGGGGTTTGATTAATGCCAGACAAATATAAAATACAGCCTCACTGAGCTGGTAATAAGCCCGTCTGATTTATAGACCCCGAGACCACACTTGCGTATGGCATGACCTGCGTTCAAGGACCACGGTGGGACACTCAATCACAGCGCAAATAATCAGAATGACATGCTGGCATGATAACTATGCAAGTGAAGGGAATAATATCTCAATATCGTATTTTTTCAAAGCCATATTTCTAAACTCAATACTTTTCTGTTCTGGGATTTCTCGATCTGAGTATGTTAAATGTTTGGTTAAATCGGTTTTATAAAGTACAATACAATATGTATGAGAACTTTGCGTTCTGTTTAAAATTCCCTACACAAAACATCAATTTAGCCCTGGATAAACTCTTGTAATTGATACATGCTACCTCCTAACAGAGATACATTAGCACATTAATTCCTTATTCAGTGTTTACTCTTGCTAACCTATCCATCAACAGTTATGATAAATTAATTTTCTACAGAATACACAGCCAGCTCATTTATCTTCAGCCTGTGTAAATAGCCTTTGATCACCTGGGAACTGAGCGTACCCTCTCGCCCACAATGCAACAGTAATGAGATTAAGAATGGGTAAGTGTTTACAGAGTTATGTGGATCTTAATAATTTAAAGACTAATTAATTGCCTGGTGCCACGCTTTTCATTTAGACTGCAGAGCAACATACGAGCCGTTCGATATAACGTTTGTACTTAGCTCCAATGCTGTAAAAACTGAAGTACAGTACATACAGCATAACCAGATTTGAATAATTTCACTTTCACACATAATAGTTTCACTTTTTTGTCTCATGTTTCAACAACCCTTAATAAGCCTGCTCTGGATGCATACTGTATGCTTTTTGTAGAGGTACATTGCATGCTTTTGCTAGACTATTTTATCTAAAACCGTTCCCAGCTAAGCTTATTTGGAACTTGCAGACATACATCCGCATTATCATGCATAAGGCATTTTTCCATTTCATTTTAACTTGCTTCTTGCCCTGTGCTTTATTGGAAATCTTCTAGGAGCTTTATATAAAACAGGTAAGCGACTGATGTTGTGACACAGCCCTGAAATTAATCTCAAGAACTGCAGGTGCATCAGAGATTTAGCAGAATATGAACGGTGGTTGGAGAACATATTTGTCTTTCTCTGATGAAGACGACGACGTATTTGGTAGTGCTCACATTTTTAGCTGTGTGTTTGTTTAGAAGACAGAATGAGACATACTGTGCTGAGGAAATCCAGTGCAGCTTTTCTAGTATTTCAAAGTCAAGAAAAATGTTTTCTGGGTCAAGTAATTACAATTTTAAAATCTCTATAACTGTAATGGAAGAGGATCTCTATTGCATTCTTAGCTGAATGCTCAGAAGCTTTCCTTTCGGTTTTATTTTTAAACAACAATTCGTTTTTTCATCTAATTTGATGCTGAAGCAGCATTTCAAGAGTTTTTATATCCAATGTGGATTGACGACAAAACACTTTGAATGTAAAGGAACAATCCACAGTCCCTTGGAGACATGTGAATATCATTTTGGCTTCTTTTAAAAGAGCGAAAATATTGAAAGAGAGAAAATATACAGACTTACTGGCCAAATTTTGTCCGCAATGTAAATTATTTTGTAAATTATTGGATCTACTTTCGGCCATATGCTGCAGTTTAACTTATTCTTGAAAAACAAAGTCTGGCCAATCGAACACACATGATAACTGCATCCAAATGACTAGCAGCTGAAAAACATTTATAACATTCATCTTTATCATCTGCCTACGAACCATCAATCAAAAACAGAGAAACACAGATGGTATGTGATAGTAGATGATGTCACATTGATGGCAAAACAAAGTTAGGGGTATTTTTGACTGTTAAAGTAAATTCTGGCTACTTTAAAGGGATAGATCACCTAAAGATAAAAATTCTGTCATGACTTTTCCTCTAGTTGTTCCAAATCTGTTTAAATTTCTTTGTTTGGTTGAACCCCAGAAATCTCAGTTGTTGACATTCTTCCAAATATCCTTCTTTGTGTTCAACAGAACAAATAAATTTATACAGGCTTGGAACAACTTGATGTTGAGTAATTCATGACAGAATTTTCATTTTTGGGCAAACTATCCCTTTAAAAACACAGTTTCACTTTTTATATGTAATATCGACTGTTGCATACACTGCTCGAATTAAGGTTAAGCATATTAAAAACAGGACAGGGACGATAAGCATGATCATTTCCATCAACACAATCATTGTCATCATTACATATTATTATACTTTGCATTTTAAGAAGGTTTATTAAAGTTTCTCAAGTTATCCATTTACATTTATGCATTTGGCAGACGCTTTTATCCAAAGCGACTTACATTGCGTTGTATTATACATTTTTGTTTCTGACTATGTGCAATCCCCTGGGATCGAACCCATGACCTTGGCATTGCTAGTGCCATGCTCTAACCACTGAGCCACAGGAAAGCTCCACAAATAATATCCACAAATAATAATCTCTCAAAATCAATTTATACACAATTTAGATATTTAGAACACTTCCCCATTTAATATGTCTAGAGTGAGGCTAATTCCCCTTTTATCCTCTCTGGATAATTCGTCCTCAGTGCATTCTTTCTAAAAGACGATGAGATCTAAGGAGAAGGCACTAAATTTGCTTTAAAGGCTTTAAATTGGGTTTTAAGGAGATAAAATGGTCCTTTCATAACATCTTACTTTCAGAAAGAAACACTCTGACCATTAGTGTCTATTTTTATCTAGAAGAAATTGGCCATACAAGATTTACTGTCAATTCTACTAAATAAGAACCTCAGACATTCGTGTGCATTCTCTGAGAGAGGAGAAAACTAAGGCATAGTACTTGGTTCACACTTTACTTTTACACTACGAAGCAAAATCATGTGAACATCCTGTTTTAATGAACAGGGTTGGCTGTTTTAACTGCAGCTGTTACAAACAAAGTGTCGTCCGTATAGTAATGGTTTACTGATTCATAGAACCTTCAATGGTCTGCACAAAGCCATGATCTGAACCCAAATAAAAACCTAAATAAAGGCCTCATTGCCCAACATCAGTGAGTCATATGAGTAAAAGCTGTTAAAGACCTATTCCACATTACAAATTAAATGTTCAACAAGCACATGTGTTGTTCAGATGTCCACATACTTCTTACCATTTGCTTCACAACACTTGAAAATACATAAAAATGGGGAGATTAGAGGTGTCTCTAGAGACAAACTCAAAGGTTAACTTCTTTCACTGCCAAAGAGTTAGAACAGATTAATTTTAAGGCTATAGAATACAAATAAAATAGACAACCTAAAAGATAAAGTTCACCCAACCCCCCCCCAAAAAAAATCTGTCATTTACCCACATCTTTTAAAACTTGCATATGACTCTTTTTTTCTGTGGAACACAAATAAAGATAGTTAGAGAAATGTCCCAGTGGCATTGTGTCCATACAGTGGAAGTCAATGGAGGTCAATGTTGTTCGTTTACCAACATTCTTAAAAATGACATCTTTTGTGTTCTGCAGAAGAAAGTCATTCATGTTTGAAATGACACGAGGGTGAGTAAATGATTAAAGAATTTTCATCTTTGGGTTAACTATCCCTTTAACATAGTGTTATTAATGCACTACATACATATTTCTTAGACAATTTTGCTTAAATTGTGTTAAATTGTGTGAAGCTGAATCATTAGCCATTTAGATGAGTCAGTTTTAGAATCACTCATTTCAATTGACATAATGGTTCAAATTATGCAGGCATGAATCAGTTTAATGTGGATTGTAGTTACTTATGCAGCATGTAATTTAATCGGATTGTCTGATAATCTGATTACGTTATTTATTATTTAAAAAATGTAATTTTTACATGTTTTCTAACAGTTTACTATCACATCACAACAGCAGACCACACAGTATATAGGCAGAGGTCCAGAGCCACACATTTGGAGACCAGCTTTTTTATCATGAGACACCTGCGGTGAACTCCAGTGGTGCTCTGCATAGAACAACGCTCAATGTGAAACGCTGAAAGGGCCAGTATCCTGGATATGACCTGCATACATATACCTTCCTCTCTGTGAGCTTCAAGAGTGATGAACCCCATCCAGCACCATTATACCCCATCAGCAGCACAGAACATTGCCCAGCCCATCTCATTTGCTCTTCTCTACCTATTGAGATCATTTCATGTAGGTAATGAATATGAAAAGGCTTTATTTGGTTCATTGAATCTTGTCATGCTTACTGGCAAGTAAGTAGGGATGAAAATTGTAAGGAATTTAATGATTCTGGTTTCAAGGTTAATACCGCTTGGCACTTCCAACAGTTTAACAATTACATTAACCATTCTGTGTGTGAACTAGTGTTTGAATGAAGTAATGCAATGTTTCACATTTTCTGCCCCTAGCAGTTTGTTGGCCAATCAGATAATTTTAGAATTAAAGTGATAGTTTAACCAAAAATTGAAATTCTGTCCAATGCAAGTGAATGGGTACCGCTGTTGTTGAGTTACCAACTTTCTACAAAATATCTTCTGTTGTGTTCTACAGAAGAAAGAAACTCATACAGGTTTGAAATGACAAAGTAAATTTTCATTTTTGGGTGAACTATATAACTAGGTGGTTTGTAGTTTGGGTGAACTACTATATAACGTATAACTAAGCTCACCCAAAAATGACAATTATTTTCTTATTCACTCACCCTCATTTCATTCCAAACTTGCATGATTTTCTTTTTTTTGAAGAACACAAAGGAAGATATTTTGAGGAATGTTGGTAACCAAACAACATTGGACCCCATTGACCTCCACTACACATACAAAACCCAGTGAGACTGAGACGTTTCCCAAATAACTTCTTTTATGTTTCACAAAAATAAGGGTCATGCATAGGGATGTAACGATTCACTCAGCTCACGATGCGATGCGATTCACGATTCTGATCTCACGATGCGATTTATTCACGATTTACTCACGATTTATTTTTAAAAAATGAGTTGAAACAAATTAGAAATGAACAACTTCCCTTGCATTATTTCTTAAATGCTTCACGTTTCTTTGCATAATAAAATAATGTTTTATTTCAAATAACAAAACTAAACTGCGATTTTATAACAAATGAATAATAGAAAAAGTCTCTTTTATATAAACAAACTAATACTGTCTGTGCTTTTCTTGGATTTTTTTGCATTTAAGAAATATCAGCATCCACGTTTAGGTTTGCAGTGAAAATAGCGGCCCCTGCTGTTCAAAAAATGTATTGCGATTCAGTTCAAGCCTCAACCGATTTGAATCGTCACTCATTATAACCGATTTTCAACCGGCTCACGGTGAATCGTTACATCCCTAGTCATGCATGTTTTAAATGACATGAGGCTGAATAAATGGTGACAGAATTTTTAAATGCTTCCAGGTCTAAATAAGAACCAGCTATAATAGGTAGTAAAAATAGTGTTGGTATTAAGAAATGTGTAAAGTATTATAAAACATAACTTCTCAAATAAGAGCTTACCATTTTAACAGCATATCTGAAAAATTCAATTGTTGGCTGTCACTCATAATCCAATAGAGCCAGCAGATGTTAAAGGAACATAAGGTGATAATTTACAGCTAGATTTAACCCCAAATGGAGAATTAAACCTTGAGAGAACAGCTTTTTAAAATGTCCATTCTTATCAGACAGGGTCTCATATTGTGATGTAGGCTATTACTGGATGCTGCTGCTCTCTGTGAGAATTGAGCTGCTGTGCTTTAAGGCCACCTGTCATAAACTAGATGAATTAATCCAGCAGTACAGAACAGTGAGGGTTCTCTTACTCTTCGGCAAAGAAACCGCCGACTTACCTCATATTCTACATATTCCTCTTCTTCTACCTCGTAAGACACCGTCTGGATTTTCACTTCATTTTCGTCCAGCAGTTTAGCTTGAGGGTCCTCCGTACTGGGCGTCTCCACCGCGACTTCCTTGTCTTTCTTCTCCACGAAGGTGGTCTCGCAGCACTCGTTTTTGTAATCCTTACCCTTGCCGCTCACGTCGTCCTTGTAAAGGATGAAGTTTGGCTTGTAAAAGG
The DNA here is from genome assembly GCF_024868665.1 of Triplophysa rosa. Lineage (NCBI taxonomy): Eukaryota > Metazoa > Chordata > Actinopteri > Cypriniformes > Nemacheilidae > Triplophysa > Triplophysa rosa. The sequence continues at coordinate 10,472,381 of NC_079904.1, read as the reverse complement.
CCTCCACCGCCAGATGAAGCGAGGTGGCGTCCAGTAGCTGTGCTTTGGCCTTGCCGTTTCCTCCCGTGACCGCGACCCCACCTCCGCCTCCACCTCCTCCACCAGTCACAAAATAATTAATAATGTTCTCCTGATACTGGTTGCTGTGGAAGTCGCCCCCGTAGCCATAGTCGGACTTGACCACATGCTTGGTATTCTTATCCAAAAGAGGGTTTTGAAGCTCACTTAGGTTTTCCATTGTAGGACGCAGAGCCTTTAACAGCCGGATGGAGAAATATAGGAAGAAGCGATGACCTTGGCTGGACCGACGTGACAGGTGCTAATGTGTTCAATAGGCCGTGAGCTGTAGGAGGAGTGAGAAGAGAGAAAAGTGAGGCAGCTTGCTGTAAAGACACGGGCTATTGAACACATGCAGAGAAAAGTTTAATGACTTAAGACTGAACTCGGGACAGACAGGTGCTCGGCAATGGGAAGGCAGCCATGCAGTTAACTCAATGATGTCTGTGGAACCGAAAGCCATAGCTGAATTGTGAAGACTCTTATTTGGAACTGTGCTATAAATAATGCAGATTGAGGCTTTGTCGCTGTGTGTTGAGCGATTTTAGGTGTCAGTCTGAGAGAATAGGTTTTTAAACAATTCGCAGTTACAAAGGAAAAAACAAAACAGATCCTTTTCCACTAAGCGGATAAATCTAAAAAATCTGTTTATCAGGCAGATTTTAATTAACTTTCGCTGCCGCCTCATGGCACACAGTGACAACCCTGTAAATAGGCGGCCCGGGAGGTAAAGCAGACAGTTATTCTAATACAATACAATTCCAAACATGCCCAATGACCCCTTCAGAGAGAATAACTTGCCATCCAGTTTTCAATAGTGGGAGAAATGTAGTGCATCTTCAAAGATCATTTTTTGCTCATGTTGTGCTGGCCAATATGATGGTCATCTTACATTTATGCATTTGGCACCATATTGTACATGCAGCATCACATTGAAGCGAAAGTTTTTCAGTTAGGCTACCACTGCACAATTGCGTAGAAGCACGCAATTCACAGTCGGACATTATTAATTCATTTTGTGAGTGAATGTGTCATAAAATGAGTCTACAGCCTGTTATGTTAACTTAAAGTGATATTTCACCCTAAAATGAAAACTTTGTCATTATTTACTCATTACACACATTCCCAACCGGTTTGACTTTCTTTTTTCTGAACACAAAAGATTTTTCAGAGAATGTTGGTAACAAACAACATTGGGCTCATTTACTTCCATTGTAAAGACACAAAAACACTGAGACATTTCTCAAAATATCTTCTTTTGTGTTAAACAGAAAAAGAGTCAAATGCAGATTTAAATAAATTATATAAATAATTAAATGATGACAGAATTTTTATTTTGGTGAACTATCCTTTTAATACGGCAGCCCAGATCCATGTAACAAAATAGTTTTTACTGATATGACCAGATTGTTTTTAAATTTTTAATAACATTTTTAATGAGGAAAAACACTCACTTTCTTCCATTAATTTAAATAATAGATGTCTTTTAGGTTTGTTAAAAAAAATGCTGATGCTCTTTAACAGAGAAAATCAGTTTTACCCATACATCTAAATCCTGTCACACTGCAACTCTTTTGATTTTAGAGAAAACAGCATGTGGCCATGGTGGTTGGTATACTGTACACCCTCTTCATCATTAATCTGTGATTAAAATAGCAAGACAATAAGATAGAAAGCAGATTATTTCCTATCTTTTAATTTGATTTGTGCTGATGCTTCTGCGTATTGTCAAATGTAGGATCATTCATCAAGGAGTGCTGACTCCACTGCTCGGAGAGGTTTTTGAGCTCTCCCAATTCTCAATACACGTTTCGACACAGTCAGCATCTACTACAAGCGCGTTGTCCCAGCTCAATAATATTACTCTATCAGAGCTAACCAAAGCTTATTCAGTAGAGATCAAATTATGAATGTATTATTGGTTATTCTTAGACTTTTCATACTTTGAAGCTTGTATTAAATTGCTCGGCAAGTGCAGTCTTTTCATTGTTGACATTGTATAATGAAACGGGAAGCTTTGGCGATACATTTAAAGGAATAGTTCAGCTTCAAAATGAAAATTTTGTTATTATTTACATGCCCTCCTGTCATTTCAAACCTGTAGGACTTTCTTTCTTCTGCAGAACACAAAATAAGATATTTTGAAGAGTGTTTGTAACAGAAAACCATTGGTCCCCATTGGTTGTGTCCATACAATAGAAGTCAATGGTGACCAACGGTTTTTTGTAACCGACATTTTTCAAAATATCTTATTTTGTGTTTTGCAGTTGAAAGAAAATCGCACAGGTTTAAAATGACAACAGGGTGAGTAAATGATGACAGAATTGTAATTTTGAAGGTGAAGTATTCCTTTAATGGCCTAAATTGCATTTAGCTACATCACAACCATGAACCATGGAGTTTGCTACTTGCGAATTGGCTGCGGGTGGTATTAAGTGGCGACACATTCTCATTCTAGAGCCTAGTGGGATGTTGGGCATATGATGTGACAAAACTCTATGTAGTGCAAGATTTCAAATGCTTAATTTAACTAAAACTGAACCGTATCAACACCAGCATACAGCCAGCTCACACGCACAGAAAGTCTCATTACTCTTCCCAGTTTGAATGCCTTTCCATCTCTCTCCGCATTGATTCCTGGTCAGTTTCGACCTGCATCTTCTATAAAGTGTCTGATGCAGATACATTCCTCACTCCAATCGGCTTCTTGTCATCCTTTCTCGATCCTCCCATAAATAAAACAAGTATCTATTTGTGCTGAAACAGACTAGGGGTACTGATTGAATTGTGTGCATGGACCTCTTATACAAGGATGGATCCTAACTCAAGATATTAGGCCCATTAAGTTTTGTAATGTGAAAACGTAATGTACCGTCTGATAGCGTTATTAAGTGTTATTTTTGTGTAATTAAAATGAGGCCATGCTACACTTGCCAAACTCTTAAGTATATATCAATGTGAGCTGCGTTCGCATGGCAGAGCAGACCTAATTTCTATTTCTGCTATACTATATGCTTGTAATCTGCACCATAACCCCTTGCAATTGAAGACAGATAAAATCCCTCAGGTTCTAACTGTCAGTGGAGCCCTGGGGATGTGATATTTTACACAAGTCTTGCTTGTCAGAAAGAGCTATGGCCTAGCCTGCAAAACATTTAAGTATTGATGTGTATTTTTATAGCTAAGAGGTCAGAAAGTAAGAACAGACTTTAAAGCTATGATGATTTTAAATAAGTTGTGGGAACCCTTTTATTTATACAACTTGAGTGTTAGAAATGTTTTAATTTGAACATTGCACTTTATACACATTTAATTCACTGCATAATTACATCATTTCACACGACAGTATCATAATTACCTTTGTTGAAACATTTATACAGCACAGTCTTCTATGATTCATGTTTTCATTCATTCAGCTCAGAATAAAAGAGTTTGTCTCAAAAAGACAAACTGCCTCAAACCTATTTAACCAACGATATTCACTAAACACAACAGAGAAGTTTGCATATTTATCTAGAGACCTTTTTTTTACAACTTACAATAAACAAAAATCTTTGCACTAAATTAAATTTTTAATCACTCTCTGTTGCAGAGAAAGTTGTAAAGAGACTTTCTCTTGAGACGCTTATGCTCTACCTCTTAAAATGGTGATCATGGCAACAACTATTTAGCTTTTAATCAAGACCATGGTGTGTGCATCTGTGTACTGATTTCTAGCAACACCTGTTAGTTGTACCTATATCACACATCAAGGTCAGATGAGTCTGAAAAGCACCCGTATAGAGGAGGTATATACAGTACAGTTAGAGCAAAAGGCTGTTTAGCTTTTATTATAAATAACCTTATTAGAATTCACCGCCCACACAGATTCACTGCAGTATTGTGGTGTCAGTCATATATTCATATCACAATTCTATTGAACACTACTGGAAATGAAGATGAAACTATATGTCTTATATCCAATATAACACATTCCACAAAAGCTTTCCTCTGTTATTAGTCATAAATGCACATCACCGTTTACAGTAACGGCTATTTCTTCATAAACTCAAATATGAAATATGGGGGGGGTTATAGAGTTCTCTTACATGTTTAACCACCTTGCCCAAAATTTTCTCAGAGGATCTTAAAATAAGGAAATTGGGATCATTCTCATCCTTAGCAATTTATGAATCATGGTTCAATTCAGTCTGAACTACACGCTTCTAAGAGAAGCACAATCTGCTTTTATTCCTCATTGATTACACCACCTTCCTCTTTGCACCAAGGTGCAATCAAATTCCCCTGTCTGTGTTTTCGTCAATTAACCCTTATGAGTCTCAATGCTTCTGAATTCTAATAGTACACAGACTGCACACGCTTTAGTGTACTGCATGGGCAACATGACTAATGGAAACTTTTGTTAGTCATGCACTTTAATCGCCCTGTACACAAAGCATGAACAAGACAAGGGTGCAATTTCTCAGACAAAAACGCAGTAATTTGCTTCTTTTATTTCCAAGATGGTTTTACTCATCCACCTTGTGGGTGAAGGGAAAAATCAGAGCGTGAAGATTAAAGAACAATTGCTTTTTTAAAGTGCTTTCCTCTCTTTGATGACAGTGAATAATTACAGGGTATCCATTACAGTACACTATTACTGTTCATCTAACATAGAGAAAAACAGAGGAGAGAGAAGAGACAATTTTATATGGAATTACATGTTATTAAGCTATACTGTTATTCACAAGTACATATAAGGTCAACATTATGATCTTGACTAAATACAGTTGCTTTACAGTTGCTAGTTCTTGCTTTGCTTACATATACATCTGGACGTTAACTGGACAGTGTTGTGGACATCACAGATAGGTGTAGACTCTTGTTGCATTCGCTGAACTCGCAAAACTATACGCGCAAAACAATGAAGATTCACCTATCATGCGCGCAATGCAATAAGAATTCATTTAAATTACAAGTAATAAATGCTTACTCTGAGTTTTTTAACAGTGTAATATAAAACTTTTCTCTACAGAGCGCAATCTTACAAGAGCCTAAAATTACTTACAATAATGTTTGAAATGGATATTTAAAAACGTAACACGCTCTGGCCAAACGTTTATATTTGTCAAATAAACTTAGCCAACATTACGCATACATTAATCGTTATATTGCCAAGCTAACAAATACCCCGATGCTGTGAATAGGGTACATTGATCAGTTCTTTAATTCTGTCAATTTCACGTTGATGAAACAAAGACTGTGATCAATCGCCTATTCGGCCATGTACATATATGTCTTACCTCAGGTCTCCAGGTGTCCGGCTTCAATAATGTCCTCATCCGATCTGATTCAATTACAAATTGACTATGGGCTGGATTTCCACAGAAATGTCAAACCATCTGATTCCGTGTCTCGCATTGCATAAGCCAGCGATGCGCTGGTAAACTCGGTAAACAATACCTCTGGTTTCTAAGGATGGTCACGGGCACCAAAACAATGAACAACCTCATAAACGCGAGTCCTTGGTTCTGAAGCAGTTCTTAAGCAACAGATTTCGGAATTGACTGATGAAAACAAGTGAATTACTGTCAGCAACACTGAACCTTTAAAACACTATGGCTGTTGGCTGCACCGCACCTCAAAGTAGTTGCGAGCTGATGCCTTCGGAGTGGTCTGGCATTTCCCCGTCACATCACCTGGACAGCACCGCGTTCAGGAAGGTGTCCGAGAAGTTATCCAAAACCCCGTGCAAACCTCTTAAAACACAGTTTTATCTGCCCGTATGCTTTTAACCGGGTAATTTCAAAGACAGAGTCGCGTTAGTCTGCTAAAAGCACTTCGTGAAAATTCCTCAAGAGTAAGTGTGCATCGATGTGAGAGATAAAGCAAGACACTCTTAATAACTGAGTAGCCGTGTCTGTCGTAAGAGGAGTGGACGGACTTTCGGATGCACGCCCCTGCAAACAGGACACGATTTATGACTTGCGCGCGCGCGTCACTGTGGTACCTGACAATATCTCCCAGCCAATATATGCGTTTGCGTGGAACAGTTTCCTTAAAGATTTTAGGATGTTGACGAAAATTATTACAGTCATATTTAAACATTATATAGTATTTATGCATGTATTTATTTTTAGTTGTTAGGGTCCAAAAAACTGAGTGTAGAGTGACATGAAGAAGAAAACCAATCAATAAAAAGTACATGATTGGTCAGTGTCTTTGAAGAGTATGTCTGACTGACTTAAAAATATTTTTAAATGGCATTCATTTAAAGGAATCTTCAAAAAGAAGCTTTCTAGATTTTGTCCAGCTGTCTACATATAAATAATGTAATGAAAAAATTGTATGAGGCTCTATAAAAAGTAAGAATTAGATGGGCATAAAAGACGAGAGAAATGCTGTCCGGGTGCAGGAATGATGTCCTTTCATCCAACATCACCATTTGAATTCCCATCAGAAAGGGGAAAAAGAAAAAAGGGGGTTAACAACTGACACATAGACAGCTATAGCTGAACAGCTTGTAGATGTCAAAGCTCAATGGATCATTTCTGGAGAAAAAGAAGACGGGGAAAAAAGGAACAGAAAGGGGATTGTCATTTTTAACTTGCTAAGTTGAATGTGTCAGTGTGCATAAAAAGGCTGTTTTAATTCAGCAGTTAAGCCCTGGGTGAAAAGCAAGCGATTTAATAGACTCTAGCCTTTTGTGGTGGCATGTGTCCATGCTTTGCTCCTCTTTCCTAAAAATGCTCATAGCAAACAGCTGCTCTACCTTGCTTTAAACCCCTCATCAATCAGAACGTCTCCCACGCTACCTGCGGCTCGCAGAAAGCTAGGCAGCGTCATTTCACTCTCCCCTTCTGCTGTTTACGGTGTCATTTATTTTGAGGTTTTTTGACTTTCTCCTTGTGTCCATTTCGCTTGGAAAGAGGAGGGCGGTTATACCTGCAGGCTTAACTTAAGCTTCCGATGAGCTCTAGATTCAATTTATTTCAGCTGAAATTACTTCAATCCGTTTGCCACAGAACATTAGAGCTGTAAATGAATATCCTAAGGGCACACACACTTTTTGGGGGTCCATCTGGAAATAGGCATCAGAAAAATAGAACAATTTTGTGAATAATGCGAAGCCCTGGTCTGTCGTGCCTCTCTTCACGGTTTTTCGAATAACTCTAACAAACACTATTTTGCACGTTCCTGAATGGGATACAAAGAGCTATGTAAAAGTTTACAGCCATTACAGTTGGACAGACTCTTTAAGGATGTGTTTTCTCTGAAGCAGGGATTGCTTTTGACATTGATATGGTAGCCAGTGACGGGAAGAAATGTTTCGCTTTCGGCTGGAAAGAACTCAAGAGGGAAATGCAAAAAAGCAAAAGGTTTACAAGTACTACACATAAAAGAAAACGGGGTACTGTGTATTGTTGTTTTGGGCAATAGTGAATCACAAGTACCATTCCATGTACAATGTAAGAAGCATGCAAAAATTCTGTATAACCTGACTTTTTATATACTGTCTAAAAACAGACTCGTCTCTTTTAACTTGGACAACATTTGTGGTATATCTCCAAGTCAAACATAATACTCAAACACATCTATGAATTGTGGAGTTTAACATAGTTCCACATTTTGCCCTGAAGTAGTTTTTTATTTCGTAAATGAAACATGTCAAACCACAAAGAATTTAATCAAGAGAAAACCTAAAACTCCTTTGAATTCCATTGCCAAATTCCTTTTTGAAGCCGGTAAACACGTGCAATAAAGGATATAAGACCTCATGGTTTAAGTAAGGGTGGTTTGAGGCTGTCACACCTGAAAGTGTTCTCCAGCATATCTCAAATTTCAGCTGTGGCCAAACGGTTTCTGGTCCACTTGTCATGCAGACAAATGTGCTCTTTTTGACAAGCTTTTACCAGACATCCATTGTTTTAAAGTTGTTTTGATTGCATTTGTATCGCGCCAACAAACTAATTCAATACTGTCCAGAATGGCCTTATTTAACCAGGCAATATTCAGATATTTTCAGAATTCACTTTCACATTTTCATCTGTCGTGTACAATTCATTAAATAAACATGATTTGTTTCCCTTTGATAAACAGCAACGCTAATCTGTCATTATGTTCCTTTTGTTTAGATTTTGATCCTAATTGGCAAAAAAAATCTTTTAATATTCAATTATTCAGTCTTCTGGCAACCATCATGCACTGAAAAAAATGAGATGTAGCATTAGCAGAATGAATGAATTATTTTACAGCTTGAATTTTGAAAGAGGCAACAGACCTAGACTAAACCTTTCAGAGACCCTGTGTGAAATTATGTGACAGTTCATGTCAGATTACTGGGTACATGGTGTTATCACAGACTCCTGCTTCTCTTTTGCTCCCTAAAAGCATCCATATTCATGACAAGGCTAAATATACAGTACATGTACCATCTCTCTGCTCGGCAGAAGAGGAGCTATGGGATCAAAGCCAATATGGGTGACTCCAGTTAGGAATTCAGGGCCTTCGACTGTATTTTGGTGTTGCCCTGTTACATTTTAAATAATAGCATTTACAAATTGTTGTGGGCTCCTGGGATCAGTTGACCCTAAAATTAGCAACACCTTTACCCCATTAGCTTCGGCCCTACAGGTGACCTCAAGGTGGTGGGCACTTGCGAGCATAGCAGGAGTTTTTCCTCAAAATGGATGTGTCGGTGAGGCAGATTAGAGGCTGCTCTCTGTGGATAAGCTGATGAATAGCACAAGCTCCAGGGCAAGTTACTGCTGGATGCATCTGAGTGCCGCCACATGGGCAAGAGTGCCACAATTGACCACAGAGACACTGAAATAAGTGCAGCCTATAAAAACGAATAATCAAACTGGTCACTGAAACAATCATTTTGCATTATGCTTGCTGAAATGTAGATAAATAATTACTGTTCTATGCAATAATAGTAAAATTAAGGGCCCAGAACATTATAAGGCTAGCTCACATGTTCACCACCACCGGATCCAAATGGCACAGTACTGAGCCATCTCTGAAATAGGCACATTGGACAACTTTATACAATACACCTCCCGTGCACAATTGAACTATTTGTTATTTAGCAATTTCATTATTCTCAGTTGGATATCATTACCCAATTTATACTGTAAAGATGTTAAGTTTTATGTTGTATATAATATACAGTGTTGTCTAAGCCAGACTACATTGCTCATGGTAATAGTTAAAGCATTAACAATTGGCAAAACATATGATCGGATTAGTTTCGCATCTTAAGTTGGCTCATCTGCCGAATCTTGATAAACTTTGTATGCGTTGTTCAATTCTGCTGCTCTGATAAGAGGTGAGCTAATAATTCACATTTGCTACACTATTAGACACATCAAGACACATCCAATTTCCCAGTGTGTATGCTGTTAGATTTAATAAAGAATATTATCAGTACAAGTGCCGAGCGGTTAATTAGGGTGCATAGCCCCTATTGTCTTTATTTAAAAAAAATGTATTTTGGTTGGGAGTTTATGATTTATAGAAGAAAATATGTAAAGTCTGGGCACAAATTGACCAATTTTGAGGTCTCGTATTCAAACCCTCTAGCACCACAGCTGCTCATTTTCAACAATGTCTTCCATTTACAATTTCTAAGTTTTTGGTCAACAGTATAATTATTTTTTTTTAAATGACATTTTAGAAATCATAAACATAATCAATATCTTAATTGCTTTCTTGTTAATTGTCAGTCATGTAGTTTGAAAACCAAAACTTTTGGATCAAACTGCAGCAAATTGAATCCAGTCTTCACAAAAATTTCCTCTAGAAGATGTTTGTATCAAGTCACACATTAGTTATTAGTTATGAGACACATTAGTTATTTTTGAGTTTTAGTGAGAGTAACTGTATTCTAAAGCACTGTGGCCGATATAAAACAAATGCAATTAAATGTGTAATTGAGAGACATACAGCAAATTGGTGAAACTAAATGAACAATTATTGTGTATTTCGTGCCTAGTTAGTAACAGACTTGAACGTATGAAGAGGCCCACACATGATGTTATATTAATTGTGAGCAGCTAAACATGGCTTAATATGAATAAAATATACCAATTTAAATACAATATTGATACAATTTTTGTATCTCATCCACCTTACACGACCCATTTTACTATGGCCGTATTACATTAAGTGACAAATTCCTGCTTTACATCTTAGTGGCATTTTTATGAATAAAATGCTAATGTGCTGTATGGCGGCCAAACAGAAAAAATATCGGCCATTTGTAAATATATCGGCCGATGCCTAGAATTAAAAACTTCCATATATCGGCCGCAGCTGTCAGAAGATGAGTGGAAGAACCCAGATGCAGGCAGGCAATGACGGTGTTAACAAATAAGATTTTATTCTTTAACAAAGACAGAAACAAAAACACCCACAATGGGGAAAAACTAAACTGAGAGAAATACAACAAACAAAAACTTCCCACGAGGGGGCAAGACAAAAACCAAAGAACACTAAAAACAACTCACTTAACAAAACAGGTTAACGGACAGGACAAGGCAAGGCAAGGCTGAGACGCGGGGTCAAAACGAAACACCAACATAGTAAATCCATAGAACAGGTGAGCACAGTACACGCACAACAAACGTAATACACGAGCACAGGACAAAGAAACAAGAGGGTATATATAGGGAACACAAACGAGGGATAACGAGCAAGGGCAGGTGTGGAACATCAAACACTCAGGGAAAGATAACAAGGAAACGAGAGGAGCGGGGCCAATGACGAGACACTGGAGAGAATGCATATTATTGTCAAAAGAACAATATGTTTCTCTCCACACCTAACCAAAGACTTTGTCATGGCTCTGCTACAGGACCAAGAAAAACATGACTAAATGAAGCAGAGCCATGACATCAGCATTATATCGGTCTATCACAAAAATTATTAACAAACATACACTTTTTTTGTCCTTTCACCTGTGTGCCATTCACCATTCACTTATAAGGACAACAGCAGTTTCTCAGCACTGTTTTTGGCAACACACCAAAGCTGCAGTTGGTGAGGCACAGTGGCTACAGATCTTGGTTTGTACTGAGAAGGTTACAAAGGTTGATATCCGCATAGGGGGGTATTGCCGTACTTTAGTTTCTAGTGATTTTGAATCATGCATAATGGGCTTAGCCCCTCCAATTGCTGCTTGCAGCTCTGCTTTTCCGCTTCTTAAACCATGTGGATATTGTGATTGTGAAACATTTGTTCCCTTTTCATGAACAAATTGTCTATTTCCAATTCTCTCAGTTACCAATAAAGCTAATCAGCTAATCAATTGACCATTCCACATGAAACAATGGCAATAGATGTTTGTTTTCATGAAGATGATGATGTATGGTTAACCTTTCCATTGCAGTGAAACATGTGTAAAATGGCACATTTGGAATCAATATTGATTAGCAGGGATGGCACCTGAGCAGAGTTAATTTGAAAGCAAGATAAGCATAGAAAAAAAATTTGCTTCATATAATGATGGTCTGTTACATCATCTATTGCTTCTGTATTTCATAAGCTCGATATACTGAAAATATACAGTAGTTCACAATGATACCTAAATTGTTTCTATAACAAACAAATGGATTTTGGGTGTACTTTCAGATTACAGATTTCATCCAAAAAGGAAATGAGTAGGTGAAAAACAGCATACAGATGGGCCATTTGGGCACCCCTGACCAGTCTAAAGAACAAACCAATTATGAATCTTCTGAACATTGGCGGTCTTGTTATGAAAGAAGTTACCCAGCGTTCCATATTTGCATGCTTAATAGCCAAGTTTTTGGAAAAAAATGCATACAAAGAGCGTATGTGTAGAACAGATTGCTATATTATAATTATGGCCCTTTAAATGTCTGTCTTTTAAAGTTAATGCTTTGACTACGCCATTAACTCTCAAGCACTCATGAAAGGAATTAGACTTCACACCCAGTGAGCTTTATCAAGCCAAAACAAAGATGAAGTCTTTTGGGTTTTATCGACCTATGTAAAGGTGAGCTTTACAAAGAAATCGAAATTGCAGAAGTCCATTACCATCCCTGCGTCAGTCTTCGTATTTTGATAATCACAGCCTCAAGGCTCTGAATCGCAGCAAGATTACTAATAAAGAACATGTCAGCCTTGTCAAATTGACTGCAGAGATAATTCTGCCTCTTGTGGATGGAGATACAGTGAATATTATAAATGAAAGTCTCAATCAATGGTACAGCATTGACAGCACTGGGCATACTTTAGGTGTTTTGGGGTTTAACCTACTCTGACCTGCAACCTTGTTTATATTCATTTTATTCAAAAATCAATGTGTCAGTGGATTTTTAGATGCCTTTGTGACGTCATAGGTCTGTGGTTGGTATCGGCCCAAAAAAGGGATGTTTTTATGCAGTCTTTACTGTACATTGCTCCCATCCATGCATACTCCTTATCTCTTCACCATCGATTTTTGGTGCAGCCAAAACAATGGAATTGTGGATGTACTGTATGAAGCTATGTGCCTCAGGTTTCTCCCTCAACTTTTTGAACAGGTGTTATTGGACTGACCTTAATCATATTCTCACAGTTAAACCTATGATGAGGCACATTCTCTTGCTGCAGAATGAATCTCTCTGTAGTCTGTATGCCTTTACAAAGATACATAAAAAGCAAAGCCAGAAGCTCTGACCTGGGAGTTTACACACCCATGGACATCAGGCTTGGGCCTCATCACCTTTGTGAAGGCCGTCGTGAAGGTATTCTGAAATCCTTTACTGGGGTTCAGGAAGGCTTTTACATTCTTTTCTGTCAGCTACAACACTAAAGCACGTTGTAAGACATGAAGTAGTTCTGACCGTAGCTGTTTTGTGAATTTCACAACATTTATTTGAGGTGAGACATGATGTTTCTTAAAATCTCTTATATGAAGTCTGGCTTGTTTAGCCATTTGGGGCCAAGAGGCTACATGTCTATTTTCTGAATGTTTTCTCTTGCCTAGACAATTGGAATAGGAATTGATCCTCTCAATTTCCCAGGGGCATATTTCTTTCGCTATCTAAATTAAAATCTTAAATTCACATTATCATTAACTGAATATACTTTCTTTTTAAAGTGTTAAAGTGGATATACAGTGGAGTTCACATGTCTTAAATCCACATGATGAGCAGGGATTAAAAATCTAATTTATATCCATTCTAGATTTATTCAGAAAGGTTTTGTTATTACAGCAGCTTTGCTGATAATATTATTTAGAATAGAATTATTACATTATTTCCAATAAAAAAAGAAAATATAAGAAATTGAAGTTTGTTGAAGAACTAATAAACTACATTGCTTAGCTTTCTTTTACTACACTAACCCAAAGCACTATATCAAACTCGTTGTTCTTAAAATTAGGATTCTTGCCTGCACAATGTAAAACTAAACAACAAAGTATGCCAGTTATTGTATTTGACTAACTCCCTTGTGTTCTTTTTGAGCCACAGTGAACTTGTGAAATTACTTTTAACATACAGTTCCATTTGAGTGGTTATATCATAATGTGAAAAAAACACATTATGATTAAAAGCAGAGTGTGAGCAGTTTTTCTTTAAAGATGTCTGTTTGTGTACTATTGTAAGATATTAGGCATTTCATTTTATTCTGGTTTTATTGTCTGCAGAGTGTTACCAGATACTCCAATATGCAAAACAAATTAAATTAAAAGCAAGCCTGCTATATGTAACTACATTACAACTTTTTTTGTAAATTATCTCAAGTTAACGGCTCATTGCAGAATATTCCTAATTATTATTTATTTATTGAAGCAAAAGGAGATGTGTTTAAGCCGTGTCATCCTTGAGCTGTGCTGCTGAATTCAACACAACAAATCTCCACTTTCATTTCTTAAATTGACCTAATTTTTCTTTCCTCTGGTATGGAGCCAGAAATATGACAAAACAATCTGAATTTGAATTTCGTAAATCTGAATTATTGACAAGTGTTTTTTAACAAAACTGAATATTATATGGGAGTTAAAATAGTTTTGAATTAGATTTTGATTTCGAATTTGATTTTTTTACTTGAATATTGAACATTTGAAATTTAACACAATTGCTTTTTTTAAGGTAGAGTTTTATAGGCATGCATTTTCAAACAACATATTTTTTGCTCTGAATTCTTAGATTGCAAATATCCCATTTTTTTTAAATACAGCCTCATGTTTTCAAGATGAAGAAGAAATTCGGAACATCAAATTCAATTTTCTAAAATTCAAAACGCAGAAATTCAGATCGTACAGAAAGTAGGTCAGAGGTCGTCCACAGGGAAGAGTAGAAGATCTCGGAAAAGTCAAACGGAGCACTTTGGCCACAATGGCCAGTTATTTGTTCTTATTATCCAATCAAACTCAAACATGCTGTTTTGGAGAGTGGAACTTCTTACATTGCAATAAAAAGGATTTACATTTTTCAAATTGCGACCACGCCCACAAGACTACACGGGTTGATCGTTTGTTGTTGCTGCAGCATAGCCAAGCTCATACCACTGCAATCTTAGGCAGCTGCCCGGGATGTGTGCGCTCACTGCCTGCGTTTTTGCCTGCTATGCCTCCACTGTTTGCGCTCACTCCCAGCGTTTGCTGTTGGTGCTTTTACCCACAGTGTGCTTAGTGCACGCTCGCTGCTAGCTGCCCCACTATGCGCGCTGGCTTCCAGCGTTTGTGGGTGCATATACATTTAATATATTAGACATGTATACAATTTTTATAAAGAACGTTTGTGGGTCCTGCAAAGTCAATGACATACGTGGCACGCTGCAATAAAAGTTATGTACAACATTTAATGCTACAATAGAGAGAAAATGAATAAACTATGTAAGCTACAGACTGCATTTAGACTGAAATAAAAACTTTAATAAAAAATAGTGTGTAATAGTACTGTTGTCTATTCTTTGGCTAAAGGAATTTTTTTGTCAGTGCAGCCAGCATGCCAGTCGTAAACATTAATCATGTTTAATCAAATCTTATTTTCACTATATTATGAATGGAATTTGATCATAATGGCTGACAATGCCAGATATGTGTTCACAGCTAAAGACTGAACACAGACAAACAATGAGATAGAGAAACGAGGAGAAAAATATAAAAGCTATTGTTGTGTTATTTCTATGTACATTTTTTAAATGACAAAGACTGCAGTTTTAAAGTACTTTTATTCATTTATTTATATGAAGTACAAGTAGCAATGAGGTACAATTAAAACAAAACGATTTTCATTTAGCAAACGAACACACCTCCATCTTAAGCTAATTATAGCCTACTTTGTCAACGCAAAATAAAAAAGCTATCAGTTTATGCGTTTTAGTGAATACAGTCTAAATGAAATAAAAATAAACACATTTTCTATCTACTATACAGTAGCCTGTAAAACGAATGCAGCAAAATGCACCTCGATATTAAGGTATGGCGTTTTCAGTCATATATTATTCAACATATTATTTATAGTGAACTATATATCCACAACAAACTTACATTATATCCTGAGGAATAAATGCTCTCTTGTTATCATTATCAAAATGTTTAATCTGCATGAAACAGAAAGTGCATAACCATACAAAAACACGAACATCATGGTTGCTTTACTGACAAAACGGGAATATAACATAGATCGATAGATTTGTTGGTTCAGCAGAATGTCCAGTCTTTGAATGTGTGGTGTAGTGGTCTGGCACAGCAGTTAGGTTTGTGCTGCTTTCTGACTGACAAAGACTGGAAGCGGCTCTAGTCATAAGAAAAAATCTTTACGTGTGTTGTGTCCAGATTGTTTCAGCTGGTCGTTAAATGTGTCCTGGATCAAAGTTATAGCATTTCAATACTATTACACACTATTTTTTTATTACAAAAGTTATTATTTCAGTCTGTAGCTTACATAGTTTATTCATTTTCTCTCTATTGTAGCATTAAATGTAATAACATAACATGTAAAAAGCATAACTTTTATTGCAGCGTGCCACGTGAAGCGGGTTTCCATGACTCTGGTTTTATTCGCATTTTGAAGTTTCGCATCAGAAACGAGAGATGGAAACGCCAAATTTCGAATTAAAAACCCTTAATTCGCAAAAAGTTTTTACGCTCGCTTGAGGTGGTTTTTCAGTTTTGCGAAAAAGGTTTAATGCGAATAATGGGAGATGGAAATGCATTTGCCGAATAAATTCCTCCAAAAAGCCACGTAATTGCACTATAGTGACGGCGTAACCTGACTAACCAGAGAACTGATCTTGTTACACAGCATGAGAAATGTTGTTACGGTCATTCTTAAATGCCTGAGCAAAGTCGTCAAAGTATTCTGTAATTGCCTCTTAGAACTGTCACAACTGTGTTTCACAAACAGCAGACATCCACAAAAGCACCGCATTTATTGTGTTTGGTAATCGTCTGCTTGCGCAAGTATTATTCTATATGAAAATCATTATATTCAGTGGCTTCTCTTACTTTTCTTACTGATATTTAGTGGCAGTTTATTAGGAAGTGACGGTTGACTATTTGGATGGAAACGATGCTTATTCGAAAATGTTTTATGCGATATTCCAATTTTGCGCATAAATTCGCAACTTTGGATGGAAACCCGGCTATTGACTTTGCAGGACCCACAAATGTTCTTTATAAAAATTGTATACATGTCTAATATATTAAATGTATATGCACCCACAAACGCTCGAAGCCAGCGCGCATAGTGGGGCAGCTAGCAGCGAGCGTGCAGTAAGCACACTGTGGGTAAAAGCACCAACAGCAAACGCTGGGAGTGAGCGCAAACAGTGGAGGCATAGCAGGCAAAAACGCAGGCAGTGAGCGCACACATCCCGGGCAGCTGCCTAAGATTGCAGTGGTATGAGCTTGGCTATGCTGCAGCAACAACAAACGATCAACCCGTGTAGTCTTGTGGGCGTGGTCGCAATTTGAAAAATGTAAATCCTTTTTATTGCAATGTAAGAAGTTCCACTCTCCAAAACAGCATGTTTGGAGTTTGATTGGATAATAAGAACAAATAACTGGCCATTGTGGCCAAAGCGCTCCGTTTGACTTTTCCGAGATCTTCTACTCTTCCCTGTGGACGACCTCTGACCTACTTTCTGTACGATCTGAATTTCTGCGTTTTGAATTTTAGAAAATTGAATTTGATGTTCCGAATTTCTTCTTCATCTTGAAAACGTGAGGCTGTATTTAAAAAAAACTGGATATTTGCAATCTATGAATTCAGAGCAAAAAATATGTTGTTTGAAAATGCATGCCTATAAAACTCTGCCTTAAAAAAAAGCAATTGTGTTAAATTTCAAATGTTCAATATTCAAGTAAAAAAAATTCAAATTCGAAATCAAAATCTAATTCAAAACTATTTTAACTCCCATATAATATTCAGTTTTGTTAAAAAACACTTGTCAATAATTCAGATTGTTTTGTCATATTTCTGGCTCCATAAATAACTGGCTTATAGGTCCAGTGTATGAAATTTAGCGACATCTAGCAGTGAGAATGCGAACTAACCAACGGCTCACTCCACCCCTCACCCCTTCCTTTCGGGGCACTGCAGTGGCTGACACAGGACTGATGTTGTCATATTTTCGCTGCTTTGCTGAAGGAGATAATGTATTTACCAAAACACGCTCTGTAGAGCAGTTTGTCCGTTTAGGGCTACTCTAGAAACAACATGGTGAATTCCATGCAAGGGGATCTGCGGTGTATGTAGTAGGGCTGTCAGGATTTTTAAATAATCGTCTCATTGCGATTGTTTGGCCTCATCGCGATGGTTTCAGATCATCGCAATTATTGCACATCTCTATAGAAGACACTAGGGGGAGCTGTAGTGCATCTGCATATTACATATATTAGTGTATTTATTGTAACTAAAGCATAACCCTTAAAAATTCCTGATCAATTTACTTAATTTACAAGTATTTGGCAGTTGTATTATTGACAGGTAAAAGCCTAAACCTTAAATATATGATACACCAATATTTTCCGATGTATTTACAAGAAAAAAAACATATTTTTTATATTCAGAACAATATGGTCTTTTCAAAGCTGAATCAAAAATGTATGAGAATTAAATGTCAAAGCCCTAAAACAGACAATTAATCGTCATAATCGCAACGATTTACTAGACAATTAATCGTCAGCCAGATTTCATAATCGTGACAGCCCTAGTATGTAGATATAAATAGCTCATTCTAAGGTAATAAAAACATAACGCTTCATTATGTAAGGTCTTTATACACCTCTGAAGACATAGTTATGTATATGATATTGCGTTTCTGTCCATAGATCCTCCAAAAAAACTACACACCTGACCTTTAAAAGTCTTTTTTGGGTGAAAATACTAATGTGCCTATGACTTTTGCACAGTACTGTATATATTGTAAACTTGGTAGAGATGAAGACATCATACAAGATCACTTATTTTCCACCAGGCAGTTGCAATGAGAAACGTGTCCTGTGTCAAAAGAAAAGCTTAAAGTTTGTCTTTAGTTTTCACAGAATGTCAGCAGGCAACCAGTTCCAGTACTGCAAACTCATGGGGCCATACATTTTTTATTTTTTCAATCGATTCAAAAAGAATTTAATGGTCCTGGCATTGATAGAATAGCCTGAGGTCTCACTGTGTTGTTCAAGAAAAAAATTCAAGTGGGAACAGCGTCCTTTATTATTATACTTATGAACATCACAATAAATTATTCTGTGTTGCAGAGGGGTGGTGTAGCCAAACACTAGCAGAGCCAAATCAATAGTAATTTCCTCAATATTACACATTTTTTTCTCTGGGATTCAGATAACTCTCTGGAGCTCAGAGTTCTAGATTTCCTCCTCGTGAATTCATCTAGCATTGATAAGTTTGGTTGTTGGCTCATTACAGCTGTCAAAGAGTAATGTTTGCATAGCTTTCTCAGCACAGTTTCGGAAAAACCACACTGGGTAATCTGTTTCCCAGAGGCTTCTTTCAACCCAGCTCATGTCAGAAGCGTTCAGCGATGTGATGTGATGCTGAAATGTATTTTTAGACACCTGCTCTCTGCAATTGCGAGTGTTCAGTGAATGGAAGGATAAGCTATAAAACGATTCACCCTAACAGTCTCCAGCAACAAGACCATAGGCAATGTTAAAAGTTCAGAATTAGAAATTCAGGCCGTGTAAGTTGCACTTGCAATTTTATTTTTTGTCTTAGTTGGATGTTTTATTTGAATAGGTAAGAGCAACATCTCAGGCACAATCTTACATTGGCTGACGCTTTTGTTTAAAGCAGTCTGCTGCATTCAAGCGACGCATTTTATCAGTGCATGTTTTCCTTTGGGAATTTGACTAATGGATGTAGCTGTCAGACAGTAAATAAATTGCAAATGAAGAATGACCCCTAGCTATGGTAGCTGAGTGCTTCCCTGTATGTTTATCTATTTTTCTTCACATTCCCTTCATTACTTTCCATCTTCTCCATCATCAACTGTAAAGGTCTAGTTCCCTTTGTCATTATGTTTCTGAAAGCTTGGCTCAAAATAGCCTTCCTATTTACCCGTTTCAAGCAGCATGATACAGAAGGAGGTCCTTGTAGAGACATTAAAAGCACAGTGTTCTCCATAAATTGCGCATGTACAGTAAATATGTGGCTGTTTCCGATGACCAAAGTATATCAGCTGCTTTTTTGCTTAGTGGAAGTGGCCCCTGCAAAGCAACAAATAACGTGTTTGTTTTTGTACCCTGGGAATAGAAGATTATTTTATGCAAAATGATTATATATCTGAAAAAGTACAATATGAATATACTGTATATGAACAAAAAAATAGATCCTTTACAAAAAACAAATTCCTCAGAAAATAAGAAATTAAATAGCAAATGACCTTTGGATAAAATGATGATCTTTCTATGTTTTTGTGTACATTTACCAGCAAATAGTAAGGATAAATGAAAGACAAAATGTCAGGGAAATAAAATGTTTTCCTCAGTGTTTTTCTTCGCACATCTTATAAAATTGATCAAGTTTTAGTTGTGGATGCTGATTGGTCAATATCATTTTTATTTGAGCTATGAATAACTGATCATTACTTTTATTGAAAAAATAATCCTGTTACTGTTTGTGTTAGAGATCGATCTCATTAAGGTACTGGTATGCACGTGTGTCCTTATTTTAACTGTGGTAACAGTTTTCTTGGTATCAAACTCATAACCTTCATGTTGGTAGTGCCATGCTCCACCTGTTGAGCTGCAGGTAAACTTTATAAAGTATTTGAAAAGAAATAACGCACTCCAAACAGAGTGGAGCAGTACAAACAGTGGATATTAATGTGGTGATGTGTCTTTCACCCAGACAAGCTAGTCTGTCATGGTGGTCGCAGTGATCCTGCATATTTGCTGCTAAGCTGTTAATGCTGTTTTTCTCTTCTCCCTCAGTCTGTTAACAGCTCCGTATTGATCCTTTCCTTTAATCCGCTCTGAGAAGAAGCAAACACATGAAGATTAAGGCTTTGACCACACCACACAGCTATGGAGCGTCGAGAGATGTACATTGCATCTATTTCCATAAGGCAAAGTCAATTCTTTCTAATTTTTCTCACAAACTAAATCCTAAATAAATAATCACGCTATCAGTTGCCGTATGCAGGATTTAGTTTATATGAGATGCAAACAGACATTTAAAAATGATGATCACACTGCAGTATAGAAACAACTAACTGTTGAGATTATTAAATCAATGGAGCATTTGTTTATTCAATATTATACCCTCTGTAAATAATGCAAATGAAAGAAATAAAAAATGTACCATTTCTAAACTGTCAGCTTGTACACTGAGCTAAAGGGAGAATGTTTTTTATTAAAGAATGTATCATCAGGGCCAGAGAAGCACAGTATTGGTTTAATACTGAGGACATTTATCAAATGTAAAGGATCATTTCCCTAACTGAGACTGCAATAACAACTGTAGGCCTATCATTTAACTTAATTTAACTGCTTTCTCGTCCCCATTGCTTTGAGTATTCTAGACCCATTGGGGGAAAATCAGTTGAATTGCGGAGGAAGAGATTGTGGCCACTGACTGTGCCGTTTGTTTGCACATGTAGTCTGATTTGTTATTTAGCGCAGATTCACTAAACAAATTATGCAAATCAGGTAATGGCTGAAACAGAATCTGAATTAAACAATGCCTTACAGGGTTTACATTAGGTTTAATATATATATATATATGTTGTATTATAAATCCTTTAAATGTGCTGTTGTGGTTTCGGCCAAAAACTCCTGACAAAAGTGTTTTTGGAAGTCATGGCGACTGTTAAAAACACATTAGACACCACTTACACGCTTTAAATGTAAGTGTTACTTTTTCCTGTCAATCCATCTGCATTTTGACTGTTGAGAGTGCACTGTCGCTTTAATTAAGCATGAGCAGCGAATAGACTCAACGCCGAAATGATCCCTGCACTGCTGCTAACTGTGCGTTCACACCGCCGCCGTTCGAGAGCATCAAAGTGGCCGGAAGTCATTCATTTTCAATGTGAGCCGGCAGCGAGCAGCGACGTGTCTTGGCCATTGAGGGCTTTGAGGAGAGTTGAAATCAAGTCAATTTTATGGTAATGAGCTATGACGCGGTTCGGTGGCAACCAATCGGAACGTAGAAGTCCACAAATCTTTTTACAGCGTTGTTGGCAGGGTGGCCAGAGCGATTTTTGATGCTCTCGACGGCGGCGGTGTGAACGTACGGTTACTCGTCGCCTGCGCGCGGTATAAATGCTGATGAAATTACGGTGTGAAACTGGCATAAGATGTTGTCACGTTTTCGCTTCTTTGCCAAAGAAGATAGCGAATTTAGGAAACACGCTCTGTAGATAGAAATAGCTCATTCTAAAGTAATAAAAACATAACGCTTCATTATGTAAGGTCTTTAATACACCTCTGAAGACATAGTTACTGTGTATGTATATTATATTGCATTTCTGTCAATATATACTCCTAATCTTCCACATTGCACCTTTAAAATCCATTCACTGCAGAGGCATGTTGTGTGACAGGTATGTTAAATTTAGGAAATATACAACACAAGGATCATCACAACAGATGCTTTTTAATAAATGTTGACAGACAGGTACTTAGAATATAAGAAGCTAATTATTTATTTTGTGAGTAACTAACAATCCAATCAACCTAGTTCGTGATTTTACCTCGAAATTGAACATATCTGACACAAAATGGCAACTTCAAAACTTCATTTCAGTGCCTGGTTTCCAGCTGTTTTTTGCTTTCACGAGTATGTAAAAAGAATGCTTGTTAAATCTATTTGTTCAGTCACACAACAGACCTTTCCCATTTAGGTTTGTTTATGTGTTTTCGCAACATTTGAGCTGAACATTAACGCCGTTCTGTTTTTGCAGTTTCCCCTATTAAGGGCAGCCTATTTCAGGATGTATGACTAAAGGCCTGTTCATAACAAAAACAAAAACTATATTGGCATTCACAGCAATGGACAGTAGCATTATTTTTTATCCATGCTGTTGTTTCACCGTCACAAATGTGTAAGGCCTTTAAACTGGAAAGGATTTTGATTGGCTGTCAATGTTTTATTGTTTATCAACTGGACAAAAATCCTCTGAATGTGATCCCAACGATATCAATCCTGTATCATCAGCAAACAGAAATAATTAAAATATTGTCTTTTTAACAGAATCGCTGTTCACAATCAGTAAAACATTAAAGGTGGTCCAGCAACACTAAAAATCTATTTAGACAAAAGTTCAAAATGTTCATATTGTAGAGGATACTGTTGTTTTTTACAATTGTATTTTAAACACATCAAGGCAGCTTTTGAGTGAATGCCCAGGTGGTATTAAACACATTTACCCTACTGAGCCTACTGATAATTTGCTTATGGGGTGAACACATGTGGAAAATTTGTGTTGAACCCAATTCGACCCCTGCTTCTCGATCAGAGGTGCTATTTGTGAGAATGCAGCATGCTCTGACAACCTATCATTTTTTCCAGGGACTATGCAACATTGCTCCACCAATCCAGGAACAGTATTTGAGTCATTTTTTTTAAATGCTGAATGAATTCTCACCTACACCGTGTCTACACTTCAACATAGTTTGACCATTGTTTTTAGAATTTTTTGAACATATCTTTAAATAAAATAACCTTTTTGTGGGCGATAGTAGCGTAGCGTTTATTGCAGCAGGCGCTGAGTTTCAATGCATTATCTAACTTGATTGTGGGTGGTTAGTAAAACTTTTTTGCATAGTATTACAGTAGCTTACAGTATGGTATCGGTTGGTCATATTGAAGCAACTGGCTTTGAACTATTTCCTGCTCTTTCTTAAACCTGTAGGTTACTAGAGTGAAAAATCTGTCATTTTTACCTTCTATAGACTGTGACCACAACCTCATATTTCAACCCAATCAATTAAGGTCCATTGCTTCAACCCGTCAGCAACTTTAAGGAAGAAAACTCAGCATGTGCTCCTCTGCACTGTAGAAACCTTAAGAAACACAAGCTTTACCGTTAAATTTAGGACCTTAAATGTCTGTTCAAGTGAAGTGTCTCCGTTGTGAGTTTTAGGGGATGGAAGATGTCAGAATGAAGAAGCGGTGGCTGGAGCTGAGCTCTTAACACATCATTCAGGCAGATGGATGTGAATGGCCTGCCTTGGGAACCCAAGACACAGTAACACCTCAGCCAGTCAGAGCCACTTCTGTAGTTGTTGAGGGACAATCACGATATGGTTTCACCTGCTGTTGATGTTCAAAAGGATGGATTTTTTTTAAAAGGTGACATCATCAGGTGGTAAACACTTGAACGTGTCACAGCTGTGGCATTCAGGAAGCTATGCGCAACCCTTAACAATTTTTCATGGTATGAGAATTGAAGGTTTCTTTGGTTTTTTTATTTAAGGTGCTGAAGAGATCTGAGACCTTTCAGATGGCGTGTCAAGTGCCTGTCCAATTTAAGCGATTTCCTTTTTCTATTTGACTTTAGCGATGTCAGGTACAGAAAGTACTGTAGGGTATTAAACTCCTTCCTCTAAGTGTTAGCATAGATTGCCCATTAGTGGACCACATTGATCTACATCGATTACAGAATACATTGATCTTGTTCAAAAACTAGAAATAACACATGACTTGAACTGTTTTGAGAAATGTAATGTATTGTTTCAGTACAGGCAATAATCACAAAATTGGCAACACAACTGAGATAAATAGAGTTACATTTATACAGAATAATCATAGAAACAAAAATTATAATTGGTAAAAGCAAAATACTTTCTTATGTGTTGTTATATCTTTGTTATAAAATTTCAATCATTAATGTAAACAACATTTGCCAGTATATGCCTCTGGTTCAACATTAACGCTTAAAGGGATCGTCCTCAATTTCCCATTAAGAATAAAATAGCATGTACTTTAGGATGTACTGTACCTTTCTAAACCTCTGACTCAAACCCATTCTCCATTCAGCACATCAGTACCATCTGCAGTTTAGCTACATCATCCCTGAAGTCCTACAACACCGGAGCAAAGATACTTGAAATTTTACTGAGACCACAAATCATTTTTAATAAATCCCACCGCTCCTCTTCTAGAAAAGCCTCTCCTGCCTCAGTAACTTTCAAAAGAATGGATTGGGAAAAAAATAGAATCGTGCCGCTTCTATGCTTTATGAAACAAACTATTGATACTCACAAAGAAATAATCTTTAAGAGAAATCATCTCACGGGGAACTAAAAAGTGTAGCATACAGTATCTGACTTTGTTCTGTTTTGTTATGAGAATGTAGATTTGAGAAAAAATGATGTACTTTAGGTTGCATTTTTGACACTTGGCATTGCCTGTCGTAGTCGTCATTGAGTGAATAAGTAACCCAAGACTGTTGGACTGGAACATTTCATTACCTAACTTTGGTGCACATAAACCTTCCTCATAGACATGCAAAGCACTCTGCTGCAAATCTGGAACAAATAAGAGAGCAAACCAACCGTGAAAGGGTGAGAAAGAGAAAAAAAGACAGAAAATGTCCTGTATTAATGACATCTTGGAGCATTGATGGATAAGGCATTCATTTAAAAGTCATTTTGAAGTCTTCATCATGCAGAATGGGTCTGTGCAGTGCTTCCCATCCTCTTATTAATTCTGAACGGAGGCTAAAGCACATTCATCTTCAGGTGCGGAGAAGGAGAGATGCTCATTTACAGGGGAAGAAGTTAAGCATAGTCCCCGCTCGCAGATGAAACACCTACCAACCCTGATGTCATCATTCACGCCTAATAGCTCAGAAAAGGGTCATTATTAATCATGGAGGACCTTTTGTCTAGGTTCTCTGTATTGCATGAATATAGACATTGCCCTGTTTTATAACAGCTTTTGGATATTAAATCTATCATTTTTCATTCTTTGTTATACATACCAATTGCACCCTATTGTGGTATACTGATGCTGAAATATTTTCTGCGCCAGTTGTGGATGAATGATTTAAAGACTTATCTTGTTTTGCTTCACCTAAACGCCATGTTTGTGTCTACAGTAAAAATAAGACACAACAGATGAGATTTTTTTCATAGTCACACTATGTATTTGCATTTTTCATCTCTTTTCGTACAAACAGGGACAAACCTTGCTCTGGCTTGCTCTGAGATTTCTTTATTTCGGTTGCATTAGGTCAGAAAACATGATGAGATGAGTTGTTTGGATTTTCTTTCACAGGCAAAGTGTTATGTGCTAATGGATCCACGTCAGCTCAATCTGCTTTGTGGGTGGGAACTCTGTTACTATAAATCCACTCTCTGCAAGCCTTTGATCTTCCACTAGTTCATTAAACTGTTCTGAACGACAGTATCTTTTGTCTGCACAATTGTGTGGCATCAATAAGTCTAGTTAGATCTATAATTCTAGAGCGTTGCATGAATATCATACTAATTGTAACTTAAAAACAGTCCCTTTTCTTCACAATTTTCTTAAAAACAGTAGTGAGATCTGGATTTAAGTCTCTGAATTTCAGACATGTTTTGAATGTTTGGATGTAAGCTATGTGCTCACAAGTAACAAAACATGTTAAAGTATCCAAATATGAATAACTGAGCCATTGTGGTTATTGGTATGTTCAACCTTATCTCACAGGAATTCGTAACACGATGTGGCTAATTTGAATGATGAATCGTTCAAAAATGTATGATTATTAGAAAAAAGCTATACTAAAGCCCCTCCCCTAACCCCACCCCTAAACCTAACGTCACTGATGTGAAAGCAAATCATACTAAAACGTACGAATGCCGTCGTACGAATTCATACGATCTAGCCACCTTGAAAAATAGTTGCAAATTCCTGTGAGATTGTGTTTGAAGGAGCTTTTGCATTTTTAGCTTTTCTGCGTTTTGTTAGGTTTCTGACGTGTCTGCCAGCTGAGAAAGGCTGAAAAGAAAATACACAGCCAGTTTGGTATGGGCCGTCTTAGTCTGGAACTGTTTCAATCTGCAGCCGGTTTCTGTAGCTATTTGAATAAAACCACCTCCGAGCCATATTGACGGTTTCAAAGCAACATCATAAATAACGTTTCTGCGCATGCACGCTTTTGTGGCCCAAACTTAACTTCCGGTGCAGATCCGCAAAGAAAAGAGTCCCTGTAGATTATCTCTGATAACAAGCAAAAGAAATGAGTAAATTACATTAGCTAGCAAGTTAAAAGTAAGTCTAGCGGGTTACCAGCAGAAAAACTGTTAGTTGGCTAAACTTAAATGTGACAAAGTATGACCCATTAAACCCATTTAACAAATTGTTAATTTAATACAATTATTATTCAATACAATATTAATGCAATAAATTAATATAAATTAAATAAAATAGTTATATTATTAGCCACTAGCCAGACTGACAAACAAACAGACCAGAAGTTAACATCAGGCAAGGCACCTGCGTCCGATGAAACCATCTATACGAAATCTCTTTATATGGCTGCACATTTAGTTTCGGCAAGTTTTGGACAATGAAGCGATACTCTGCCCTGTGTTTGGCTGTAAAGGCTCACAGGTGTCCACACACCCTAAAGAATTGTACCAACTTGTGGAAAACGGGCATCTGATGTCCTGTTTAAAGCTTCAATAGCTACTTACATTTACATTTATTCATTTTATCCAAAGCGACTTACAAGTTGGAGAGCATATAAACATTTTGTCAACACGCTAAACAGTACCGTTAGTTCCCTTTCTGTCGGTCTCTCGACTTTGTGTCGAACCGACAGATGGGGTTTGACTTGAGAACCTATCATCTTCTGACTATTTTGAAAAGGCCAATGAAATTGGTGAATGAAATTTGCATGCCGGACTTCGCCCCGGATATCCGGGTATAAAAGGAAGACGGCGTGCTCATTCATTCACCTTTTGTTCTTCTGAGCCTTCGATCTTATGATCCTAACTCTGATCTACGCTGATCTTCGAATACTTGTGGATTCGTACGACGTGGTGCAGCGGACTGTCCCTTCCTGCAACGACTTCCCCTAGGCGTCTCGGCAGTTCCAGAGGTGTTTATCACATCTAAGAGAGCAAATTTCTCCAGCGCGGCATGGCCCGCTGTTCTCGTGGGTGCAACACACTCATCGAGGAGGGGGACGGACACGATGTCTGCCTCAGGTGTTTGGGTATCCAGCACGCTGAGGAAGCCTTTGTAGACACTGCGGGCGGATGGCGATCCAGACGTTGCAGTCACGGGTAGCTGTGTTCTTTCTGGACACAGCCGCCACCTCGTCAGCTTCCCGTTCCGTGACAGCAGTGGCTACGGCCCTGCCATCCGTTACGGTGAGCGGCGGGGTTGATATGGGGATTACCGTGAGCGTCAATCCATCAGCCACAGGCCCCCAGGAGACGGTCCTACCCCGTCTTGTTCCTCTGCCACGTACTCGGAAGTGCATGACGATGATGAGATGTCCCTTGCAGCATTGGAGGGCGACCTACTGGTATCCGATCCTGACAATTCCTCAGAGCTCCCTCCCTCGGGGGGTTGAGCCCAGGAAGAGGCGGACATCGAGATGTCAACCATGCTTTCCCAGGCCGCCGCGAGCTTGGGTTGCAATGCACCGCACCGCCTCTCCCCCAATGCTCGCGGCTGGATACGTGGTACCTCGGGTCAGAGCGCGACTCCAAGCCGCGCCCGGCCCCATTTTTCCCGGAGGTGCATGAGGAGCTTAGTAAGACTTGGAACGCCCCTCAGCTCGTTCCCGTCAAACTTGCCCTCACTTCCCTCGATGGTGGGGCAGCCAGGGGCTATGTCGACGTACCCCAGGTGGAGCGTGCCGTCGCGGTGCACCTGAGCCCGCAGACGGCGGCCACCTGGAGAGGTTGACATAGACTCCCGTCCAAGGCGTGTAAGTTTTCGGCATCTCTGGTGTCAAAAGCTTACTCTGCTGCGGGCCAGGCTGCCTCCTCCCTCCACGCCATGGCCATCCTGCAGGTCCACCAGGCCAAGGCGTTGAAGGAGCTCCACGAGGGTAAGACCGACCCAGGGTTAATGCAGGAACTCCGCACCGCCACTGACCTCGCCCTATGGGCGACCAAGGTGTCCGCGCGGGCCCTGGGTCGGACGATGTCCACTTTGGTGGTCCAGGAGAGACACCTCTGGTTTAACCTTGTGCAGATGCGTTGTGCAGAAAGTTCGCTTCCTCGACGCACCCATCTCGCAAGGTGGGCTGTTTGGTGATACCGTCGAGGACTTCTCCCAGCAGTTCTCAACGGTGAAGAAGCAGACGGAGGCCATCAAACACATTCTGCCCCTTCCGGCCTTCGAGATCCCGTGCGGCGTCTGTTTCCCAGCAGCCCCGGTCCTCCTCATTGCCGGCTCCAGTGCCCCCCAGTCAGGCGGCCTCCTGGAAGAAGACGTCGAGGAGGAGACCACCGCCCCATCAGCAGCTGCCGCGGGAGCAGAAGCGGCCCTGACAGGAGGACCACAGGGAGCTCAAGTGTTACCATCGGGCCTGCCCCCAGCCATTCCATCGCTGGTCGATCAGATTGGGACGGTCCCTGCCCCGTCTCAACATCTGCTGGGCCCCCCCAGGGGCTAGCACCCACATCCTCACAAAAAGAGTTTCCTCTCTCTCTGGGTTTTTATTACAGCCGCTCTCACCCTCTACACAACGGTGGTCGGCAACTCGGCGTTGCGTCACGGCAAGACACAACGTTGAGCACACTCAGCAGCCCTCAGCACTCTCAGTCAGATGGTGCGTTGAGCTGCGTCATCGCTGGGCAGGTAAGTCAGCAGAGCCGATCTCCTCCCCACAGCGAGGGATCCGCACTGCCAACCATCAAACCACCCCCCGGGGGGTCGATGAAGCAGATCAAACCCCTAGTCCCCCTGTCTTAGTCGCTGGGAGCCTGGCTACGGCTTCCCAGGCCGTCACGGTGGCTAGGGAAAACGATCCGTCTCGGCTACATGATCCAATTCGCCAGATGCCCGTCCAAGTTTCGGGGCATCCTCTCAACCTCAGTCAGAGGCAGGGATGCTCCCGTGCTTCGGGCCGAGGTCGCCACCCTTCTGGCGAAGGAAGCGATCAAGCGATGTTGTGTCCAGTACGCGCGCTGCACCTCTACTTGGACCGCATACAGAGCTTCAGAAGCTCTGAGCAGCTCTTTGTCTGTTTTGGAGGCCAGCAGAAGGGGAGGGCTGTCTCCAAACAAAGACTGGCGCACTGGATCGTGGACGCCGTCGCTACGGCGTACCGATCCCAAGATCGCCCGTGCCCATTGGCAGTGAGGGCACACTCCACCCTAGCAGACATCTGCAGAGCTGCGGGTTGGGCTATGCCCAACACCTTTGCGAGGTTCTACAGCCTCCGCGTAGAACCGGTGTCAGCCCGTGTCTTGCATGGCAACAGGTAAGACCGGCGACCGGTAGGGCATACGCCTGTGGAAAGCACCTTCCCCTCTTTCCTCTAGGTGGGTCAGTGTGCTATTTCCGCCTCCCTTCTTCCCCCACTGGGTGAAGAATAGGCATTCCATCCATCACTAAGTACCTTCCATGACCAGCCCTGCCCCCTTAGGCTGGGTACCAGCTGAGTTATCTACCGCATAGCTCTAACCAGACCTAGTGCTCCAAACGTGGTAACCCCCCCACCGGGCGGTTCCGTCTGATGTATCCTCATGATTGGTTCCCACCTCGGCAACCCATGACCTTCCCTAGGTGGACCTCCACCTTGCGGTACTCCCTTCAGTCCGCACATTTCTCCCATGAGTTTTCCCCTGCTGGCAAGACCATGCTGGTCTCCACTAAACTCCCCACGGTAGGAAGTGGTCTCTGTAGCGCGTTTCCTCAGTGAGGAAATACCGCTTACCCAGTGGCCCTTACGGTGCCTGGCGGCTTATCGCTGTTAGAGAAACAAGGCTCCACCCGTAACGGCCGGTGGCAGGGTCTTCCCACCTTTTAAAAGCTCTGGAACCCCCTACCTCTCCACTGGATGGTTACAATTTCACGCTAGTGCTCACGTCTGACACGCCTAGGCCAGTCAGCATCGCTTCACTAGAGATTGTGACGCGGCACAGCGCCGTGGCATTTTCCAGAGGAACCCCATCTGTCGGTTCGACACAATGTCGAGAGTCCGACAGAAAGGGATCGTCTTGGTTACGGCTATAACCTCTGTTCCCTGATGGAGGGAACGAGACGTTGTGTCCTTCATGCCACAACGCTGGCCGCCCACTGCAGCGGTCGAGGGATGCTCTCAGGCTCCTCAGCCCAAAAGGTGAATGAATGAGCATGCCGTCTTCCTTTTATACCTGGATATCCAGGGCGAAGTCCGGCATGCAAATTTCATTCGCCAATTTCATTGGCCTTTTCAAAATAGTCAGAAGATGATAGGTTCTGAAGTCAAACCCCATCTGTCGGTTCGAAACAACGTCTCGTTTCCTCCATCAGGGAACAGAGGTTACATCCGTAACCAAGACGTTTACAAGGCCATGCTAATAGGAGGATTAAAGCTGGAGTAAGCAAAGGAGAGAATGAACAAAAAGTTTTTTTTTTTTTACAGACAGACAGACATACAGGGTTATTGGTTAGTCAATAATTCACGAGTTCACCTGCACAGATAAACAGCTATGTTGCAGGGATAATAATGATAGAGCATGGGTATGCAGTTTATGCGTATTTGGCGTGCTGTACAGGGAGTGGGATCCGAGCTCGCCGGATCTATCCGAACCCGGAGCACTCTACCCGGGTCAAGGCAAGTGCGCCGGGCTCGGAACCGGCTCGAGCCCAGAACACATCCCCCCCGTGGGTCCTGCGGGACAATGAGCTTTGTGAGAGGAGCCGGGGTGGAGGAGGGATGTTTATCTGGCGAGATGCGGCGGTAAGATGGTTTGTCTATTTATGCGAGAGCTTGCTTGAGCTGATAGGTAGAAGCGGTGATTGCTGATGGTTGACTGGCTGGGCTGATTATATGCTTAGGTTCCTCCCGAACTTTGTTAATTAAACATCATTTCAAGAGTTCACCTGCGCAGATAAACAGCTATGTTGCAGGGATAATAATGATAGAGCATGGGTATGCAGTTTATGCGTATTTGGTGTGCTGTACAGGGAGTGGGCTCCGAGCTCGCCGGATCTATCCGAACCCGGAGCACTCTACCCAGGTCAGGGCAAGTGCGCCGGGCTCGGAACCGGCTCGAGCCCAGAACACACCACCCAAAGGCATGATAAAAGCTGGACAGCAGCCGGAGTACGCAAAATGCGATTCTAGGCGTTACGGAGGTGTTGACCTGAATGCAGTTGAAGACAAGAGGATGAGGGCCCTTCGGGAATGTGATTGATGAGATGGAAACTGGGGTATAGACTCCTCCGGGGACGGTTGAGGTTCCGACGTTGAAATGAGGGTGCCTGGTAGATCGGTGTGATGTCGATTTCCGGAAGCGGCAAGGAGCATTGCGTTTAGAGGTTGTGATGATGGGGAAGTCATGACCAGCTGGAGCAGGCTGGGCTACTTATGTGTCCCTGGTGGTGAAACTGCTACTGAAGGAGGCTTCCTCTGTAGTAGAACGCGTGATGGACGTACGGGTCTTCTGCTGGGATGATTGATGGGAGCACTGGCCTCCGTAGTGGCGGTCGCTGCTGCGACGTTGGCTGGTACGTTTGAGTTGCCAGCACGGGCCTCTCTAGAGGCGGTCACTGTATTGATGCTGGCTTCATGTTAAGAGGTGTCTGCTGCGGTAGAGCACGAGTTGAAAGCTTGGGCCCCTGCGGGGGCAGTTGCTGCCGCGAAAACCAGCTTCGGGGAGGTTTTTTGGAAGGGATTGGATAGGAGATGTGACGGCTGCGGCAGAGCACGGGAGGAAGCACGGGCCCCTGCGGGGGCGGTCGCTCCGGCGATACTGGCTTCAGGGAGGTGATTGGAAGGGATTGGATAGGAGATGTGACTGCTGCGGCAGAGCACGGGAGGAAGCACAGGCCTCTCAATGTGGCGATGCTGGCTTCTGCGTTCGAGGTGGAAGCACGGGCCTCTGCGGCGATGCTGGCTTCTACGCTTGAGATGGACGTGCAGGCCTCTGCCGAGGTGGTCGCTGTGGTGATGCTGGCTTCAATGCTTGAGAAGGGAAGCCCGGGCCTCTGTGGAGGTGGTCAATGCGGCGATGCTGGCTTCTGCGTTCGAGGTGGAAGCATGGGCCTCTGCGGCGATGCTGGCTTCTGCGCTTGAGATGGACGTGCAGGCCTCTGCCGAGGTGGTCGCTGTGGTGATGCTGGCTTCAATGCTTGAGATGGGAGCGCGGGCCTCTGCCGAGGCGGTCACTATGGCGATGCTGGCTTCGATGCTTGAGGTGGAAGCGCAGGCCCCTGACCAGGCGGTCGCTGCGGCGATCCTGGCTTGTGCGCTTGAGATGGAAGCGCGGGCCTCTGCGGGGACGGTCGCTGCGGCGATGCTGGTTTCTGGGGGTTATGAGGGGGTCTGCTGTGGCAGAGTAAGGGAAGAAGCACGGGCCCCTGTGGGGCAGTCGCTGCGGCGATACTGGCTTCGGGGGCTATGAGGGGGTCTGCTGCGGCAGAGTAAGGGAAGAAGCACTGGTCCCTGTGGGGGCGATCGCTGCGGCGATACAGGCTTCTGTAGAAGTGGTGTCTGTTGCGGCAGAGCACGAGTAGGAAGCACGGGCCCCTGCGGGGGCGGTCGCTGTGGCGATACTGGCTTCTGTAGAATTGGTGTCTGCTGCGGCAGGGCACGAGTTGGAAGCACGGACCCCTGTTGGGGCGGTCGCTGTGGCGATACTGGCTTCTGTAGAAGTGGTGTCTGCTGCAGCAGAGCACGAGTTGGAAGCACGGGCCCCTGCGGGGGAGGTCGCTGCGGCGATACTGGCTTCTGTAGAATTTTTGTCTGCTGCGGCAGAGCACGAGTTGGAAGCACGGGCCCCTGCGGGGGCGGTCGCTGCGGCGATACTGGCTTCTGTAGAATTGGTGTCTGCTGCGGCAGAGCAGGAGTTGGAAGCCCAGGCGCTTGCAGGGGCGGTTGCTGCAGTGAAACTGAATTCTGGAGAGTTGAGGTCCGGTTAGCTGAGTACGAGATGAGCGCCGGGCTTCTGTGGGTTGAACGGTGCATCACTACTACTGGTGGTTTGATGGAGAAGTTTGGAAGATGATTGATTCTAGACGATTCGAGTGATGAGGGTCCGGTGTGCTTCTCTGATGAGGGCGCGGTCTGTTCGGATGTAACTTTTGTAAGCTTTGGATGACCATCGGCTGAGCGCTTGGATCTGGGGCTGTGAGAGGCCCTTTTGGGCGGCCGTGGTTGCCGCGCCGATGCGGAAAGAATGGCAGGAGAAGTGATCTGCTGGGATGCCGGTATGGAGAAAAGACTGATTTTATATGTTTCTGGAACCAGAAGCGTGTGGCCGGGCGGTTAGATTCGTCGACGAAGAGGGGATCTGATGCGGCTTTGGTCTGAGGTTTCCTGAAGTGAAGGTAGGCTAGGAGGGTTTGGTAAGGTTGAATCGGTGACTGGAGGTTGAAAATATAGACAAAATGGCCTCTCCTGGTTTGGTCCGTCTTGCTTTGCTTGATGGAGAATGACATTGTCTCTGGATCAATTACTGATAGGTCGCATATGGTTGGATGGACTAGGGGGTTAAAGGTGGATGTGGTGGAGATTTCCAAGGCTCTTAGAAAACCAAAGAATGCCTGGAGTAGTATCCTTTGTGGAGGGTAGAGATGCATTTGGTTAGTATTTCCAAGGTTATGGGTTGCCTGGCGTCTGGGCGGGCGGGCTGGGTTTTCTGGATGCCTTTGATGATCATAGGTGTTTGTGAGCTGGCTATGGCTGTTGATTGAGAGTTGAATAAAGCCAATGAGAAGTGCGGTCGGGCTTGAGGAAGAAGGTGAATGCTAAGGATGGGTCCTTGTGCTGCTGAGGTGGCTTGAGGCGGTGTGGGCCGGCATGGCGCTGGGAAGGTTGAGGTGATGGGCTCATCTGAGTAAAGAAGCAGACAGGTGCTAGCAGCAGCAGGGTCTGGGGCGTGGCCCGGGCTTGTCGATGGCCTGCTGCTGTAACCTGACGATCATAGGCGTCTCGTGAGGGCGGGAGCAGGGGTTTGATCTGGACATGTTGTGGTCGAATGTCGTCTTGTGTAGCGGGAATCTGATACTGAAAAGTCTGGGGACTTGTTCGCTTCTGGTCGGGGACTGCCCGAGAGCAGATATGACTGGCAGGTATGCGATGATGTTTAGTTTCGCATGGCGAGGTTTGTGAGCGTATAAATGTCACTGACACCTCAGTGAACGCACAAGGTCTGTTTGCAAAGGTTAAAACGATCGTTGCAAGTTTACGTTGATAGTGATGAAGTCTTGTGTAGGTGATATCTGTGCTTGCAGAGTTATTCCAGTGTGTGCATGATGCTTAGCTTTATGCGCGAGCAGTGAGACGTGGAGAGTGAGCATGTTACTGTCACCCAAACGTTCTCAAATAAAATTTGCTGTTACATCTTCAAATTGCTGTGCGCAGTGTATGGGTCGAATGTGATTAATTTTGGAGTTAACATTGCGGCTGGGTTTACGATTCCAAGATGCGGTTGTGTTCAGGTTGTCAGACAAGAGATGATGGAGATCTTGTGGTTTAGCAACCGTTAAATGTACTGATGCGTGCCGCCGATTGTGTAAATTAAAGGTAATGGCGGCGTGCATTATTTGGGCAAGATGTAAATGAGAACGGCACGCCAGAAACATCCTGCTGGATGATACAGACAGCAATCCCTTTCGGAAGTGCCGATTATGTTACTAATCTCCGGAAGCCTACGTTTGTTTGACTGACGTTCGCTGAACAGCACGGCGCTGAACAATTGCACCCGTGCTGGCCAGTGATATGCCATTCTTGAGTGCAGCAGTGGCGACGGCATGACAGTTGATAAACCAAAATTGTTTTAAGTAAAAAGATTGTACTCACCCAGCTTCTTGTGTAACAGCGAGTTTGGCAGTTCAAACACTAGTAAACTTAGTTTTTATTCATACGTTGTGAAGTATCGGAAATGAGTCATGGAATTTGACATTAATTTGATTAGAGTGACTGCATGGAATGACAGAATGAATTGTTTCACCCAAGATGATTGTTTCCCTTTGCAAAAGATAAGTGTACAGCCATTGAAACGTTAACGTGTTGGCATTGGCGTATCGTTATTGGATTGGGTTGAAATACGGCAATCTTGCGAGCCTGATTAGCATATGTTTACTGGTGCCGGCGTCTGAACACTCGTGTCCCGTTAGCAGTGAGCTAGCACTAGCAGCAAGCCAGCGTTAGCAGCGAGCTAGCATTTGCAACGAGCCGGCGTTTAGCAGCGAGCTAGCGTACCGGCAGCAATTGCATCTGGGAATGAACGAGGTGACGAGCACGACGTAAACCAGCGGGGTTACGGAATCACTTCCCGAATCTGCGGGTAAGATGTATGTGGAAATGTTGCTTTACGGATCGGGCCTGCTGCTTGGCTGCAGCGCTTTTTAATAATAATAATACCTTACGTCCTTCCTGAGTTGATGAAATCCTTTTAGAGTTTGGTTTTCGTTTGGGAATAGTTTATAGAAAGCAAAAATAACCGTGTAATGCAAGCAAACTGCTGTTTTGCGTGTGCGTCTATGAGCAACGCTGTTGCGAAACGTCCGAGACATGATTATTACTTGTAAAGATCCTCGGACATAGCATCGAATGAAACTTATCGATGTTTATCTGGCGAGATGCAGCGGTAAGATGGTTTGTCTTTTTATGGGAGAGCTTGCTTGAGCTGATAGGTAGAAGCAGTGATTGCTGATGGTTGACCGGCTGGGCTGATTAAATGCTTAGGTTCCTCCCGAACTTT
This sequence comes from Triplophysa rosa, assembly GCF_024868665.1. Taxonomy (NCBI): domain Eukaryota; kingdom Metazoa; phylum Chordata; class Actinopteri; order Cypriniformes; family Nemacheilidae; genus Triplophysa; species Triplophysa rosa. The sequence continues at coordinate 10,436,056 of NC_079904.1, read as the reverse complement.
GTTAATTAAACATCATATGTGGAACAGGTATGTTTTGAGCTGTTTTTTGAAACTTGTTGGATACATATTTTTTATGATAAACCAGTGCATTTTATTCACCAACTAAAATTAAGCAATGACTAAAAAAATGTAATGAAATCATCAGTATGCATAATTCTAAGCTAAGACAGAAGAAAAAAGGCAAGCATTCTGTTTTGATGTTAATGAGAACATGAAGTGCCTCCTCTGAGATGCGGTATAAAATCAAGTGTTTGTCTTTTTCTTGCAGATTGAAATAAAATAAAATTCAGAACTTATCCTTCACCTTTACTCTTGATACTGAAGTTGATAGAGATGTTATAAGAGATGAGGACTTTTTAAGATCATCAGATTACCCAAACACTTAAATTTCTCCATTATGCAACCAGTTTGATTTAGTAAATACTTTAAAAGTTCAGTTTTTTCATTGTTGAAAAACCTGCTAGAGTTTAATCCACTTTCTGTCTGTCCATCTCTTATCTGTCTGTCTCTGCGAAACATTTATCACCCTCTGTACTGAGGTTTATATTTTATAACCTAGCATTTTCCACAGTGTTTTTTTACAGCTTTATTTGAAAAGGCTCTGCTTTTCTTTCTTATTCTGATGTGTTGCCTCTTTTGAGATAGAGATCCTGTTTGTACCCATTTCAAAACCTTCATGCTTTTAGCTGGTCAACTGCAGTGGGACAAATGAAGGGCAGCCACTGGTCTGGCATCAGCTTTGATCTTCTCTCTGCTTTTCTTCTGCTCCTCTGTGACATGCACCAAATACATTTTTAGACAAATGCAGCTTTATATAGAAATCTCATACAACATCTTGCTTTACATTTAAATGATACCTTCAACAGCTTCTGCGTGATGTAAAGAATCAGTGAAGTCAAGTGTGTCAGATATTGATCAATCCCTAAACTGACAGAAACAGAATTGCTATCCTGCCATTCATTCTGCATATTGAGTCTGTACTTCAAAGTGGCAGATCCAACCAGAGATTGACTCGTCAATATTGAATCACGATACTGTATCTCAACGCTTATTGATTCAGGCATGTACTGCAAATCTCACTCATCACTTCAATCAGTGCCCAGGGGGCAAAAACAGAAAGTGCATAAGATCTCTCTTAGTATCACAAATGAGCCATTTCACATAAATAAAACCAGCACCGCCCTTCACTGCTTTGCTCTTCTGTTGGAATGAGATCCCATCACTTTACAGACCTTCTCATTGCTGCAGTTTTGAGGAGACCAGTGAAGTATATCTTGACCCAGCTCTGCCCCTTTAGATGGTTTCTACTTGACCTCAAGTCCACGTCCTTCCACTCCAAAACAAGCATACATGGGCATAATTACCCATTGTGATGACTCCGCTCAAACCATATCAACGTGTTACTTCAGGTGAAGTGGGGGCGGCAGTGAACATTTTTTTAGAAGAGGAACCATGATGAGATGAGCTGATTGCAATCACATACAGTCATGACCTCTGCCCTTGAGATGGCCACTGTCATAATGATTTTCTCTTTTCAAATATATTCCCTTCTAGTAATATGTTGATGTTATTGTCACTTTTGGTAGGTTTTGCGTTTGAGAGTATGAGATTAACTAGTTTAGTTGTAACCCCTTAAGAAAGCAAAGTCTGTTTGCTTACAATATGCCTGTTGCCACAGTACCTTTAGATAAGTCTTCTCTTAAACCACTCTTAAGTTCACAATAAAATAACATATTTTCCACCAACAATTAAACCTTACATCAACTGTACAATAAATTATGTTTCTTAAAGTGATAGTTCACCCAAAAAAAGAATCATGTTATTTATATCTCGGGCTCGTAATTACCAGGCAGCAGAACTTACTGTAGATTTCCAATCACATCCAGCCAAGAAAGGGCCATTGAGATGAATAGGAGTGCTGCAGACACTGTAGCTTCCTCCATGCATTATAGACTTTCTCAGCTTAGCATTGCCAATACATGTATGCCTGAAGGGAGTTTTAACAATGATTCAGTGTTATTTAGAGAAAACACCAGGCCAGCCGCATTAAAATTGCAGGAAGTCCATTCACCCCACTGCCACTGTTAGCAGTGTTGGGTAAGTTACTCTGAAAAAGGAATTAATTACTAGTTACTAATTACATATTCAATAGTGTAATTAGATTACTGTACAAATTACTCTCTCCAAAAAGTATTTAATTACTTATTACTAATTACTTTCTATATCTCAACCTTGATTAGAATTTATTCAAGGATAGATGTGAAACGGCTTATTTAATTCATTCAAATAAATAATAAGTAACTACATAAATTATTCTTATTAACTGACCAAAGTATACAAATGTGAGAAGGATACATTACAGCATACATTTTAAAGTTAGACTTATAATTTTGATGTCATTTCCACTATTGAATATATTACACAGTATTTAGTTTAATTACATCAGAAGTAACTGTAATTAAATTACAGTAAAAACAAGAGTAATCCCTTACTTTACCTTTTCAAGGGAAAAGTAATTAAATTACAGTAACTAATTACACTTAATAAACAACTTAGTAACTAGTTACACCCAACACTGACCGTAAGTTATTCAAACACGGCTGTAACTGTCAGCCATCATTGTCAAAACTTCTCCAGGTTGTGTTCTTATGAAAAGATACACAAGCTGCAATATGTTAAATACTGCTGTAAATCACTCCTGACGACTGACTGATCATTTGGAGCAGAGTTTATTCCCTTGTGGTCACATTCATGCCCACATATTTGTCTGTTTTCCTCTGCATCTCGCTGACGACTTCCTGTCGTCTTCTGCTGACAGAGTTCATCAGTGTTATGTCTCACTCCTGGGTGTTCCAGATGGGACAGGAGAGGGGAGGGCGTTACACTGCACCTAAGGTTGCGATAATTGAAGTGACAGCAGGGGCCGCGGGGACGCTGTCAGACAGCTGCATAGTTTCGAGAGGGATGTAAATTGCCTTTAAATGTGGCAGGAGGAGCATCATTTGCACAGGTCAGCCCAGTTGCCGAGAGCCTCTTACCTCCACCTCCTGAGTGGTTAGGTTTTAATTAACCCGCTGGCACCCTTTCAGTCCCAAATACAGTGGCATGAACATAGTGTCTTTCACAGTGCTGCTTCAGCACAACATGCGAGTTGGGGAAGCTACTTTGAAACTATAGCAAACTAGTTAGTAGTTAGGCATACGGATAACTGAGATTCCACAAAGGGATTAAGTGCACTGAAGTTTGATGTAGTTTACATTATATGGTTATGAGGTTATATAATTCACTTAAAAAGAGCAGCATTTATCTGGCACAACAATACTGCAGGTGGTACCTGTTTCTGTGACAGCCCTTTACACAGAAAAAAGTGAGTCAAGCGTGTGCTGTTTTAGCCAGAGAATGCTTTACCTCCTGCCTTTTGTGTTTGGGTTTACAACCGTTGGCTGACATGTCTCAGGAGAGAAGAGTTTTGGAATGAGAGCAGCTCTTTTTAAAATGTAAAATGTTAGATGCATGGAGTTTCTGAAACATAACTGAGTGATGATTCAAATTAATAAGTTAATTGTTTTTTCAGGTGGTTTGTTAAAATAAACACAGGTTTATCCTAAAAAATGTACACTTTGACAATGGGGTAAAATTACCTTAAGATTACCTTAAGCAGGGCTGCCAACTTTTGAGTTCAACTTGGAGTGAGATTTTTCGGCCTGGGGGGGTTATGTTGTGGAGGAACTGCAGAGGGTATGGGATTGCGGAAAGTTGTAAAAAAATACATAAAAACCTCGCATTAGAAGTATTGTGATTGTCAAAAAACGTCTATAACATAATTTCATTACTTTCATTAATTTTAGGTGAACGGTCCCTTTAAATTTGGTGCACAGATCAGACAAGAGTTGTGTCTCAATTCAAAGGCTGCATCCTCCGGAGGTCACATTTGTCTACCGCATACGTCATCGAGGTTGTCTCATTTCAGTTAAAATAACATTACAAAAATTAACATTTATTTCTCTTAAGCCGTAATCATTGTAGTTTCATTCTTACCTTGAAATGTAATGGTTACCTTTCTGAAATAAAACCTGAGATAATGACGTAAGTGGCCAACAAACGCAGCCTTCGAATTGAGAAGCAGCTATGGACCTATCTTATAAAGGCTGTAGACACTTGGGAGATCTTGTCAAAGGAATAAGGAAAGTGACAAATAAAGAAAAATGTTTTTCTATTAGAATTTATCGTTAAATAACGCATTTGCAAATACGTTTTTAATTGTTATAGGCTTACCATAACCTACAGTGGCTTGCAAAAGTATTCATCCCCCTTCGTTTTATTCAAATTTTGTTATGTTGCTGCCTTATCTTAAACTACTTTAAATTAAAAATAATTTACATTAATCTACACTCCATGCACAATAATGACAAAACAAAAAAACAGATTTGTGACACCTTTGCAAATTTATTAAAAATTAAAAACTGAAGTACATTGCATTAGTATTCATACCCTTTTCTGGGACACTTGAAATTTAGCTCAGAAGCATTAGTTTTGCTTGTTGATGTTTCTACACTTCGAGTGGAGTTAACCTGTGCCAAATTCAATTGAATAAGTATGATTTGGAGCGGCACATACCTCTCAATAAAAGGTCCAACCGTTGAAAATTCATATCAAAGTAAAAACCAAGACATGAGGTCAAAAGAACTGCCAGTAGAG